>NW_006239608.1:24530-36198 GCF_000226075.1 Solanum tuberosum | reverse complement strand
ACTTGTTGTCATAGGCTTTAGACAATAAGAAAACCTTGTTTGACACATAATAGCCACTAACTAGGATTACATCAATTCAGATGTTAATTGCTCTAGTTGCGAAATATGGCCTTCAAATTCGTCAAAATGGATGTGAAAATATATTTTTTTAAATGGAAAATTGGAGGAAGAAATTTACATGGAACAACCCAAGGGCTTTGTGGTTCTGGTAAAGAAAAGAAAGTCTGTAAACTTGTTAAGTCATTTTGTGGACTAAAAACAAGCTCCCAAATAATGACATGCGAAGTTTGACCAAACTATGTTGGCAAATGAATTCAAGATTAATGAATGTGATAAATGTTTTTACATTAAAGACACTCCAAATCACAAGGTCATTGTTTTGTTTATGTTGATGACATGTTAATCATCAAAAGAGACATTTCTGATGTAAATGCTACTAAGCAAATGCTAGAAAGTAACTTCGATATAAAGGACATTAAAGTTACCGATGTGATTGAGAAGGTACTTGACAAGTTCAAGTATTTGGATTTCAATATTGTCAAGACTCCAATAAATATGAGTTTTGTACTTCAAAAGCATGAAGGCAAAAGCGACTCACAATTGGATTATGCTAGAGTATTGAGAAGTATGATATATATCATAAAGTATACGCGATCAGATATAGCATGTGCTATTAGTAAACTAAGTCGGTTCACGAGTAATCTCAATTAAACTCATTGGATGACAATGAAAAGAGTTTTGGAGTATTTAAAACATACTTAAAAACTATTGCTTTGCATTATAACTAATATTCAACACTAGTGGAAGAATATAGTGATGCAAATTGAATCACCAGGTCAAATGAAGTAAAATCCACGAGTGGATTTGTATTTACTCTTGGTGGAGGAGCAGTCTCTTGGAAATTTTCCAAACAAAAATGTATCACTCACTCTACTATGAAATCTAAGTTTATCACTCTAGATAAGGTCGGTGAAGAAATTGAAAGACTCCAAAATTTCTTGAAAGATTTTTGGCCCAAACCTTTTAGCTCCAGTATGCATACACTGTGAGAGTTAATTTGCAATAGGTAGGGCATGGAGCATGATATATAATGGAAAGTCTCGTCATATATGACGTAGACATAATATCGTTAGAGAACTACTCTCTAGTGGAATTATCATAATTGACTATGTCTTCAAAGGATAATGTGTCGGATCCACTTATAAAAGGCCTAACTAGAGAGAGAGTTGATAGATTATCAAAGGGAATGAGACTATGGCCGAGAACAAGTCATTGTGGCGGTAACTCTACCTAGAAGACTGGAGATCCCAAGATCTAGGTTCAAGGAGATCAAACAAAGTCATTGATGACGGTTCAACATTTTCAAAATATTTTTATGGTCCATTCTCATGATAAGACAATGTTCAGTAACAAGGATAAAGGCATTAGGATTTTTTAATGATTTCTAAGTTTGATACATGATATATCAAATGGTGTATCTACGGGATAACACATTTAGAAATCACCTATGTAAGTGTGAAGTGTAAGCCGCTTCAAGGAGAATCCGGTAAGGCCAGTTCTCTACACACTTATAAACTGAGACGTGTTCATGGCTGAAAATGAACAAAACAATGAGAACCAAAAACAGTTCAAGGGTTGATTGTGTGACTTATGTTGTCTAGGTATACACCAAAGCTCGACGGTTCAAAGATATCAAATCTACCGATTGACCAAGTATATCCGATATATGTTCACTATGGAAAGTTCAAAGGGAAACCCACTTATCCAGAGACAATCAATCCTTAATTACGGTTCACGTGGTTTTTCATGCATATGTTTAAATAATAGTCATTCCCTATTCATGTGGGGGATTGTTGGGTTTTAAAGGTGTGAACAGAAAATGAAAGGTTGTGACTCTCCTGAAGAGTTGTGACTATGCCGAAGGGTTGTGAACTTTATGAAAGGTTGTGTCCTTTCTAAAGGGTTGTAACCATTTGAAAGGTTTTGCATTTTCCAAAGTGTTGTGACCTTTCTGAAAGACTGTTTTCTTTTTGAAAGGTTGTCTTCTTTCCAAAGGGTTGTGACCTTTACCCTTTGTTGGCTATAAATAGAGAAGTTTTCTCTCATTTTTTTGCATCGAATTCTTCCCTTCTTTTGCATACATTTCTTACAAAACAAAATCGATCAATCGTGTCTGTGTGTGTGATTCGTTGTTGTCATTTTGAGTTCGTTGAAATTATCGAAGTTTGAAGTACCTCTACTTCTTTAATGATTAATCCGTTTTATCTTGGGAGAAATTAATCTGCAACCTCGGGTACTTGAGGGGATTATTGCAACCTTGGGTACTTGAGGGAATTAAATTTCTTAAGGACACACAGTGGGTTTTGTGGACTCGGATAGTTCTTTGTGTTTTTCTTTTCATCTTTTATTATTTCTGGTTTGCTAATCTGAATACAAGAGATAACAAGTAGTACCTATCACTATATTTATTATTGTAATAAAAATGGTTGTTGACATTAGTTGGATTAGGTAAGAGTTAATTAATTCTTCCTCTGTTCTTTTTTACTTGTTCATAACATCAAAAAATAGATGGTTATTTATACTTGTCAAATTATTTTTTAAAAAACAAAAGGTAATTTATCATTTCATACCGATTTTACCCTTATTATTAAGTACATCCGCGTGAACTCTACTTCACTGTATCCTTTTACTTTCTTCAAACATGACATTTAAATAACTGTGTTGTTAACCTATCACTATATTTATAACAATAAAGAGGGTTATTGACATTAGTTGGACTAGGTAAGTGTTAATAATTGCATAATGAACTATTGAAATTAAGTGAATAAAGTCCTTTATTTTTTAATTTCAAAAAAGTAACTTATTGTTTGCTATTTATACTAGCTGGAAGGCCAGAAACTTGAAAGAGATAACCAAAAGCACCTGAATTAAGTATATTTTTTGCTGAGTTTCGTAAAGTAAAGACCTTGAAATAGATTCACGGAGAAATCAACAAAATAATTATAAATATTAGACTATGAATCCGATCCATTTATTATTGTATATTAATTTAAAATTATCATAGAAATTTATAAATTTTAAATCAACCTGACTGTGTATATGGTTGGTCAAGCAACATGTACTACAACAAAAATACATTTTAGCGGTAATATATATATATATATATATATTAACATGGAGTGCTAAAGTAATTACCGACATTAGTTAATTTTCATTGGATCCAATGTCGCTAAAGGCTTTAGTGACATAAACAAAGAGTGCTAATTGCCGTTAATAATCTATATCTATCTATCTATCTATCTATACTACCTTAAAAGCATGAACTCTCAAACTTGAATGTTGAATTACTATAATACCCCCAATTAAAAATACTCAATTTGTTTTATTTGTTGATTTAATTAATTGTATTACATTAAGAGTAGATACCTTTTCACATTAAAGGGTTGTAACTTTTCCGAAGGGTTGAATTTTTTTTTGACGGGTTGTGACATTTTCGATGAGTTGTGACTTTTCTGAAGGATTGTCATTTCTCCAAAGGGTTGTGACTTTTCCGTGAGCAACAACATTTTTCAAGGGTTGTAACTTTTCTGATAAGGCACAATTTGCACCTATTCATACTACTTTTTGTTAGCTATAAATAGAGGGGTTTGCTCTCACTTTAAACTACTCCCTCTGTCCCAATTTATATGACTTACTTTCCTTTTTAGTCAGTCCCAAAAAGAATGACACATTTCTATTTTAAGTAACAATTTGCCTATAAAATGTCTTTTTTACCCTTAATGAAATGATTTACAACCACACAAATTTCTATCATTCATTTTGGACCACAAGTTTTAAAAGTCTTTCCATTTTTCTTAAAGTTTGTGCCAAATCAAAGTACATCATATAAAATGGGACGGAGGGAGTACAATCTTTGTAAGTTTTCTACTCTTCTTCTTCTTAAAAAGTCTCAAGTATTATTTTGCAACAATTGATTAAGTTCGAAATTCAATGAAATTCGAGGTACCACATAAAAAAGAATTGGTTAACAAATTGTAGCAAATCATGCATCAATTGTTTCTTCTTTGTTTATTCATAAATAATAAACAAATACGAAAAAGGACACATGATTGAGGTAAAATATTTTTTCTTTGTTTTTTCATTCTTTATTTGTTTACCCTCAAATGAAGCAGTTTGTTCCTAATCTTTCTAAAACATCGCGCATAAACGTAATCCATTGAATTATTAATTTTGATGTTAAGTCCACTAATTCAAAAATTGATATTCATTTTTACTTATAATGTGATAACATAGTCATGATAATAATTATTTGTCATAGATATGTAAGTAAAAATGAACAGAGAAAGTAAAGTATTGGTGGCAAGAGATTTCATTCAAATAGAATACTAGAGAAAATATAACATGAACATATATTTTCCTCTGCCTTCTTCATTGGCTATGAATTGTCCATAAATTTTTTCATTTTTATATTTATATTGAGTTTAAATAATTTTAAGTAGGAATTTAATGTTATTTCATGTTTATTTTACTCTTAGAAAATGTTATTTCACAAGATACACTTCGTGCTACTATATAAAAATAGATTAAAAGAATTTTAGTTAATCATAGAATGATGTTAAATTATAGTAAAGATTCTATAAATGATACTTTAAATTTTATTCAGCTATTATTTTCTTATGGGAAAATGCATAAGTACCCCCCAGCCTATACCCGAAATCCCAGAGACACACCTAACCTTCACTAAGGTCCTCTTACCCTCCTGAACTTAATTTATCTATAATATTCTACCCCTTTTCGGCCTACGTGGCACTATCCTTGAAAAATTGGTCAACATGCGCTGGGCCCATAAGATAGTGCCACGTAGGTCAAAAAGGGATAGAATATTACATATAAAATAAGTTCAGGGGGGTAATAGGACCTTAGTAAAGGTTAGGTGTGTCTCTGGGATTTCGGGCATAGGCTGGGGGGGGTACTTATGCATTTTCCCTTTTCTTATTGAAAAAGTATAACATTTTATATCATGATACAACTTCTATAAGATACTAGATACTTTCATTAGACAACAACTATCGTATGCGGTAGAAAAAAAAGGAGAAGACTACAATTCCACAAAGATAAAGTAGAAACTTAAAGAAATGAAATATTGTTCACCATACGTGATGTTATTTATATATAGATCTAAAACAAAGAATTGGTCAAACAAAATATTTGACATACTCTCAAAACTCTATGTAACTATAATTCATTATACCAAAATGTATGTGTAACAACCTAATTTTCTTTAGAACAAATCTTTTATGTTAAATTTTTTTGTCTCTATAACATTCTATTTATAATAGTGTTGACATTCATTATACAAGTACACTGTTTTGTAAAATTTCCTCTCTATAACAACCTTACTCAAATATTAATTGAGTAATAATATTTTGTAATGATATATTACGTGTAAAGATAAAATATTTAAATATTTATGGTAATCATTATTAGTATCATGCACATACCAATTTTCAAGTACGAAGATTTAAGAGAAAAATTGTACTTAATGGTGTCCATCATTTATGGTTAAATTTTTTACAAAATCGAATGAGGTAAAAGACAATACTACTAAAGAAATGTCACTTTCTCCCCATATTTAAACTTTGAATGTATTTTGAAATGCTCCTATGATATCTGAGCATTTTGATCTCAAAAAACAAGCAACTCTCTGACAATGTGTATTAATCATTTAAAAGCACATTTCTTATATTCTTTCAAGCTTTAATATAGTAATATTAATTCCATTTTACAACATTATATACTATATTATATGATACACACGTGCAACACACATGTCATGAAACTAGTACATATATAATGACAATTAAGTTGTCGTTAATTAATTGCCACTAAATGCTTCTTTCCAAACTAGACTGCCTGACCTCCCATTCACTTGGTTCTGGCCATATAAAATAATGCAACTTTTTTAATTAAAAAAAATGTTCTAACGTTATTAGAATGTTTAACTTTAAAATTCACAACAATTTAATTTTATTAGTACGTTTGTAAAAATAAAATATTTAAAGTTAAAAATTTCATTTTATCTGTAGTGAGAAAATAAATAAATTATAGTCATACAAATGTAACGACATAGTTAAGACTAAAAGTTTCAAAAGTTTTCAATGCTTCCCAAATTTCTTGTCGAATAAGACTATGTCATATAAATAACACACAAATCAAATGAAGAGTGAATTGGTTAAAAAAGTTAAAACTATTACTCTATTATTTGGCGTGTTTCATACATAAGCTATCACATATTCTTATAAGGTGTGGAGACAGAGGGGTGCAAGGGTTTTTGTAACACCTCGGATTCAAAAAGGGTAAAATTTCAGCTTTTAAGAAATCTGGTGCCAGGACCGACGGACACCACCGACGGTCCGTTGTTTAACACACGGACCGTAGGTCAGGTTCGTGGTTGGCCAAGTAATTTTCCAAAAATGTTGAGTTTCAGTACTTTGTTGACGGTTCACCAGGATGGCCCGTCATTCAATTTACGAGCCGGAGGTAGGGTCGAGTCCCAAACTTAGAGAAAATTCAGCATCAAAAGTCAAGATCCATGGTCGGGATCAATGGACCGTCATTAGACCCACAGTCCATGGATGGGGTCCGTCAATCAAGGCCTCAGAACTTGGCCTCTGATCCAGACGACGCCCTAACAGGACGGTCCGTAGATTGACCAACGGACCGTCGGTTTGATCGTCGTTGGTGGCAGCAGTTAAAATCTTTAGGGGCTTTTGGGTCTTTTCTCAATTATTCTAGCCTAATACTATGTCGTTTTACCCTTCACTAAAATCCCTATATAAGTATTTTTAACCCCAAATTGAAACCATTCTCTCAAATTTCTAAAAGAAGAACAAGTCTTCCTCTCAAATATTTCTCTCTCTAGAAGTTGAAGAAGAAAGTTAGGGTTTCAAGTCAAGCCTCCAATTCCATCATTGAAGGCAAGCTTTTGGCATTGAGGTATTATAGTTTTCATCCATGAAACCCTTTCCTTCATGGAGTTCCCAAATTCTCCAATTTACAAAATTAGAATTCCCTAATTGAGATTAGGAATTTCTTCTATGTTATGGTTCTCTTAATTATGGATTTAACTGATTAATTTATGATCTTCTATACATGAATTGAGTTAATCTCATGTTTTTATGATGATCCCCATGAACCCACACAATTCTCATGTTTTCCAAGGTATGATCATATGATGTGGGTTTTGAATTATGAAAGAAGAGTTTATGAAATTAAGCATGTTCTCATGAAATTGATGTAAATGTTTTAAGGATACTTTAAGAGTAAAGTATCAATGTTGTTATTTGTTGTGTTGTGAAAGGATTTCTCATATACACATGAAAGCATAATTTGTGAAAGGATATTCTCACATAAAGGATTTTTAGGGTTGAAAGGTTTTCTCAACTACACTCGGAATCAAAGATTTAAGGAGTTATTCTAATGAAAGCTAACTTGGATTGGTTATTGAATGATACCTTTCCATGGATAATACATTACTTAGCTCGGATTAGCAATATGGCGTGCCCTTCCATGGATAATAAAGACAAGTATGCATAATTGACTATTCTGTGGGAATTACTCTTAGTATCAAGCGGATATTGAGATGGATGCTCTCTCGTTGGTAGAGACGGGTTTTCTAGAAGCAATCTCCTTGTCCCTTAACTATGTACCACCATAGGATGTTGTCTTATCTAGATATTAGCTAGTGGATCCACCTAAGCTAGAAGTTCATGGGCCTTACCTTGGCAAGTAGGACAACCCTTTCCGGTGTGGGAGACACCGGATTCCGTGTTGATAGCTCACATGGTCTTATATGTCGGTTAAAGGTAAATTTGCCACAATTATGAACTAAGGTTACTTTTATAAGTACCTCATGAATGTCTTGAAGATGTCAGCTTGCATTGACCTTGTTTTATGACTTACGCTTTCTAACTCTTATTAACATGTTTTAGCTTGGTCATTGCATGTTTATGAAAATGTTCCCTTTTAAGCATGTTTTCAAATGATTTTATGCATGGCTATCATACTTGTTACATGTTTGTACTAACGCATACTCTTACCTACAGTTTCCTAAATGTAGGGTCTGATAGTCAGGGTTCCCGGTTTCGTGGCTAGAGTTCGTTGAGGAGATTTCGAGCTTTGGTGAGTTCTCATGCTTCGAGGACGAACATTTATTGTTTTCAGTCTTTTGTTTCTTTCAGTTTTGAACATGATGTACGGGGTTCGCTCAAATTCATTCTTATGTACTAGATGGATTTGAGATGATGTTTAGAGTTCCGTTTTGCTTTTATAAACTCTCTACGTTGAAAACTGTCTTTTGAATCTCTTATATTTCTATTTCTTATGTTATGAATGCTAAGTGGCTTGTATGGAGGCCTCCCGGGGTCCTATACGCCATGTTATGCCTAGAGACTACCTTGGATCGTGACAGTTTTGTAGTTGACATTGAATGGTTGATGTTCACATTGAATGTCATATTCCTCCTCCATGAAGTTTTAATATGAGTTCATGGGTTTTGTAGTTTATGTATTAAACTTGCAAAACGAAAATACTTGAGTGGTTTATTAGCCTATTCACTCTTAAACGAATGTTGTGATTATTATATCTCTCAGTTATATATTACATATAAAAATCTTCTTAGAATATATTTGTTCTGAAGTGTTATTAACTATACAGTGAAATCTGAAGAGAAAAAAAATAGACGTACAGAACATCAATATTTTAGAAGAATATTATTTTGTATCCTCCAAATTTTAATAACACAAGCATATTTCTAGTGGAAGAGTTACCTTAATAATAATGATGAACAAACCATAGATTATAAATATAGGAAAAAGAGATCAAATAATTGGACCATTCCATACGAAAGAAATTAATAATGATGACCAAACCATAGATTAGTATGTTATCAAATAATTTTCAATTTAAGGACCATTTCATCATACCAAAGAAATTAATGTTTTGTATATATGATTGATGTGATAGTACATGTGGGGGCAGTGAAGACTATGGAAATAGTGATATCGTAAAGACTTGGGCAAATACCAATTGCTCTGTCAACTCAACAACATAAGTGTTGCTATATATTTCAAAAACAAATCAAGCTTTGAAGCAATCTGTTTCCAGGTGCATAGCATAGTTACAGCATGAAAAAGAACATTGTCTTATTGATTCTTCTCTTTCTAATCCAATTTTCTACATCACTTGCTTATTCCAATGAGACTGACCAACAAGCTCTACTAGCTTTCCAAAATCTTGTTACGAGTCCCACTCATTTTTTGGCCAATAATTGGACCAAAAATACCTCTTTTTGCTCTTGGTTCGGTGTCACGTGCACTCCTAAAAGGCAAAGGGTTATGGCCTTGGCTCTTCCTAATTTGCAACTTCAAGGCACAATTACCCCGTCTTTAACCAATTTGTCCTTCCTCAGTATTCTCAATCTCCAGAACAACAGCTTCCACGGTGGCATCCCTTATGGACTTGGCCACATGCCTCGCTTGCGAGTCATTGACGTTAAAAACAATCAGCTCAACGGAAGTATACCAACAAGTCTATTTCAAAACCGGAGAGTTCAAGTAATTTCATTGGCTTTCAATGAACTCAGTGGTGAAATGTGGAGAGGCCCATGGTATGTACCCGAACTCAGAGTCTTAGATCTCGGGAACAATAGCCTCACCGGTATAGTCCCTCCTTCTGTTGGAAATGCCACAAAAATGATGAACTTCAGTATGTCTGGGAATAGAGTCAGCGGCAACATTCCAAAGGAGATCGGTAATCTGAGCCAACTTACAGACTTGTCCTTGACTGATAATCAATTAATAGGTTCCATTCCCGCAGAACTGTTTAATATCTCGTCGCTACTTGCCATACATCTGCGATACAATAGCCTTTCCGGCCCTCTCTTGCTAGATGAAGGGAATATTGTGTCAAATCTCAAATATCTAATTATATCTCACAACCAAATTTCTGGTTGCATTCCTTCCAACATATGCCAACTCACAAAGATCAAAGTTTTGTCCATATATTTCAACAACATAACTGGAGACATACCCAGAAATATTGGTTGTTTATCCAAACTTG
Source organism: Solanum tuberosum (assembly GCF_000226075.1). Taxonomy (NCBI): domain Eukaryota; kingdom Viridiplantae; phylum Streptophyta; class Magnoliopsida; order Solanales; family Solanaceae; genus Solanum; species Solanum tuberosum. The sequence continues at coordinate 26,079 of NW_006239608.1, read as the reverse complement.
AGATGTTTCTTATTGGTGAAAATCCAATAAAAGGGAATATTCCCACTTCGTTGGGAAATATTTCCACTCTGCAATATATTTATTGTGGAAACAATCGCATAGTGGGGCAAATTCCTCCGGAATTAGGGAAGCTATCAAATTTGAGGGAATTAAGCTTTGCCCAAAATTCTAATCTTGTTGGTCAAATTCCAGAGGCTTTTTTCAACATATCTTCTTTGGAAATTACTGATTTCAGTTTCAATAACCTCTCAGGTCTTCCAACCACTACAGGTCTTCATCTTCCAAACCTTAAACAGCTTGTCTTGGGAGGTAATCAGCTTGAAGGGGAAATTCCAGCATTCATAACAAATGCTTCCAAGCTTCAGATACTGGAGCTAAGTGATAACTTTCTGACAGGAACTATTCCTAACAATTTGGGGAATCTTCGTGAGCTGCAAGAACTATACCTACATCATAATCAACTTACCAATGAACCCAGGGAGCGTGAGTTGTTATTTTTCTATTCTTTGGCAAACTGTAGGGTGTTGAAATATCTACAAGTCGGTAACAATCTGTTGAATGGCATTCTGCTCAATTCTATTGGGAATCTTTCATCTACTATCGAAAGTTTGTATATAGGATACGCACACATCAGAGGCCTCATCCCCATAAGCATAGGCAACATGAGTGGTCTTACATCCCTAGACATTGAAGGAAACAACTTTATGGGAAGTATTCCTCCTGAGATTGGTAAGCTTAAACAACTCCAAGGGTTGTATCTAAATAACAATAAATTGCAGGGACATATTCCAGAGACGGTATGCCATTTATCTAATTTGGTTCAATTATATCTACATACTAATGAGCTCTCTGGATCAATTCCGGAATGCTTAGGAAATCTTAGCATGCTACAAGAGCTTTATTTGAGTTATAATAAATTTTCATCAAAATTTCCGTTGAGCCTTTGGAAGTTGAGTGGTCTTCTCTATCTAAGTTTGTCACAAAATTCAATAGAGGGAGAAGTTCCATCAGATATTGGAGGACTTAAAGCCATTGTAGAACTATATCTTTCCAGTAACCACTTTTCAGGAATGATACCAAGCACATTCGGGGAACTCCAAAGCCTGCAGTATCTTGACCTATCAAACAATTCATTTTTTGGCAAAATTCCATTATCATTTGCCAACTTGATAAGCTTGGAATTCTTGAATTTGTCTTTAAATGCATTGTCAGGTAATATTCCTAAGTCATTGGAAAAACTCTCCTACCTTAAAAGCATTAATGTTTCATTCAACGATTTAGAAGGTGAAATACCGAGTGGTGGTGTGTTTGCAAATTCCACTCTGCAATCATTTCTCGGGAACAAAGGTCTTTGCGGAATGCACATATTGGAGATTCCTGCTTGTGCTATCACTAATCCTGGAAAACAATCAAAGCTCAAGGAGGTTTTACTAGAAATTGTTACTCCAGTGGTTACTTCATCCTTTCTGATATTCTTGTTGGTTTCAGTTTGGATAATGAAACGACAGAAGAAAGGGAAGTCCAAAGATGTTGAAAAGGTACTGGAGAT
>NW_006239608.1:16490-24411 GCF_000226075.1 Solanum tuberosum | reverse complement strand
ATATAAGAGCCTTTGTTCTGCAATTTATGCCCAATGGAAGTCTTGAGAATTGGCTATACAAAGAAGATCGCCACTTGAACCTTCATCAAAGAGTCACTGTAATGCTTGATGCAGCTATGGCAGTTGAATATCTACATCATGGTCATGTCACTCCAATAGTTCATTGCGACTTAAAGCCAGCAAACGTACTTTTGGATGAAGATATGGTGGCTCATGTTGGTGATTTTGGAATCTCTAAAATTTTAGCCATAAGCAAGTTCATGGCTTATAGCGAGACATTGGGGACTCTTGGATACATTGCACCAGGTATAAAAAATCTACTCTCATTGATTTTCTCTTATCATAATAAAGCCTCTCCAAGTTATAGAAGTAAAAAGAGAATTATTGTTGTATTTCAATTGAGTAACTTTTCTTCAATCCATTTTTAAGAATATGGCTCAGAGGGAATAGTGTCCACTAGTGGTGATGTTTATAGCTACGGAATCATGTTGATGGAGGTTTTGACGAAAAGAAGGCCAACAGATGAAGAGATATGCAATGGAAATCTTGACTTGAGGAAATGGATTACACTATCATTTTCAGGTAGTATGATGGACGTTGTGGATGTCAATCTTTTTTGTGAGGAAGAACAAATCACTAGTAAAAGTGAAATGTGCATAGCGTCCATGATAGAATTGGGTTTAGACTGCACAAAGGAAACGCCAGAATCAAGAGTGACCATGAAAGAAGTAGTGAAGAGGCTTAACAAAATCAAGAACGCATTTCTGGAAACATAGAAGTGATCAGCATCTGTTCTTTACTGAGCTGCAAATCAGTTGAGAAAGTAATTATGTGAGGGCGTTAGGCCAGCGGTAACAAGGAATGCAACTCATGCATACTATTAAACATATCTTTTTCCGCAGTCCCATAGATTAAGAAGTTAAGCCTGCTAATGTATTAGTGAGAACTAAAATGATATGATTAATATGTAATTCACATTAGATTTCTTATCTTTAACACATTTTGTGCACTCTCTGTTTAATAGATCAAAAAGTGCCATGATCCACTTTTTGGCAGTTTTTTCCTCACTTGTTTCTGTGAGGATCAGGAACTCGGTAATTAAACTGCAGTTTATTCTCCTATTATATTTTATCTACAAGTTAGGCATGTGTACAGATTGTTTGCATCAGTAACAGATTGATACCGAATTCAAAGGAAAAATATATGGTGGCTCATTTTGCAGCTGCTATATTCAGGATGGAGCCGGTAATACATGTGAGGCTTCTGCTATATTCATGAGTTTATTTTATATAGAGGAACATCACTTGGGAAAACTCGGTATCAGAACAGTATGTAAAGAAGCTAAGGTTGATTGTTTAGGTAGTAAAAGAAGCATTTTTTTACAACAGTGGAAGAAGCAATGGGAAAGAAAGCCTATGACCAATTAGCTGTTTCTACTTCAGAGTGCTTGTCAAACATATGAAAACTGATTTCTGCATCAAAGCTTTGCACATGTGATTACTATCTAAATTGAATTGAATTAATATAATCTAATTTACTTATGAAAATTAATCAAATTGACTTTTGAAAAGCGCAATGTGACAATTAAAAGTGGACAGAGGGAGTACAAGCAAATATTAGTACACGCATAACAATAACAGAGAAGATGGTGCATCTGCTCTGATCCTTCAAAGCGTTTCATGTCCATTGGCATTTGTTTTTGGAACCCACACTAGATTACATGGATGGGAAAAAGTTATAAAATCAGATAGAGAAAAGTAGTAGAAAAGATAATCTTATTCATTCAGTACCCAAATTTTAAATACAATAGATAAGTACAACCTACAACAACTAAATTTAAGGAAACTAACTTCAACCTATACTCCTAAACAATAGGGGGAGTCTTCTATTGATACTCTAAAATAGTAACTCTTACCGTAACTAATGCTTAATACACCCCCTCAAGTTAAGTGTGGTGCAACAATGCCTAACTTGGAATGACACCGTTCAAAGGCTGGTTTTGGCAAGGGCTTGGTAAATGTATTAGCACAAGTGTGAGTGTGTGTGACAAGAACCTGATGCGCTTGAACTTGGTTCCTAGCATAACAGAAGTCCACAGCAATATGTTTCATACGGCTATGAAACACTGGATTATGATAGAGATAAGTGACACCAACATTGTCACAAAAGATTGTGGGTGTATTTGGAATGGTGATACGCAATTCATTGAGCAAGTTGCGCACCCATATGAGTTTGGCAAGTGCATTTGCTACTGATTTGTACTCTGCTTCAGTGGATGAGCGAGCTACAACTTGTTGCTTTTTGGATGACCAACTCACTGGATTGTACCCAAATAAAAGAACATAACCTGATGTGGATATTTTGTCATTCGGGTCTCCGGCCCAATTGGCATCAACGTACATGTAAAGATTGTTGTCTAAGTTGCGAAGAATTCGAAGACCTGAAGTTATTGTTGTTTTATTAAGAAAATATAATTATACTGGTTTAGAGTCGCCACTTAATTTTTAAGAAAAATCAAGAAAACTATTTTTTTCAAAAGATTAAAACATAAATCTGATGAAAATATTCAAAGGAGTTCGGGGTTCATATTAGCATTTCGGGAAGGGTTTGAAAGCACCCGAAATGCCTGCTAATACGCGGTTATCCGGCAATTAATTATTTAGCTAGATTTGTTTGACTTAATTTGGATTGAACAATTTTAGGACCATTTTAAAAGAAAAATATTGAAATATTACCTAAATGAAATATTTTATAAACTTATTTATTTATTTATTTATTTATTTATTTATTTATTTATTTATTTATTTATTTATTTATTTATTTATTTATTTATTTATTTATTTAGTCAAGTAAAAGATGAATAGCTTAGTTAAGTAATTAACTCAGAATGGGTGTCTTTCGGGGATTTGAATTTTTTAAAACCTTAAGATTAAGTAGCAGATATCGGCAAGTAAACAAACACGATAAAGCAAAGAGGGAAAGAAACTTAGGCCCAAATCTGGTTTTCCTATCCGCCTAGGCCAGTATTTGGGCCCATTTTTGTTTTGGGCCTTCGGCCCATTAGAGTCACCTGCACCTATCCTAAACTAACGTAAAGAAATATTTTTCTTTGGGCCTTAGGCCCAATTTTTCATCTGTCCTAAACTCTTACAAAATAATAAACATAATGACTAAATGGGCTTAGGCCCAATAAAAAACAAAATACAATCCTTTTTATCTAAAGAGTGGGCCTTTGGCCCAATCTTTTCAATATCCTCCGCTTTCGCATTTTTCCACCTTCGAGACCTGTTCGTCGATTTTAATGGATGACTGACTCAAAAAAGGAATTTGAGCCTTTATGGCTCTTCCAAAATGCAAGACCGGGAAGATGAGTTCATGGTGAACTCAAGGCAAATTTCACATGCAACAAAAAGGAAATAAGGATTAGTATTCGAAAGTAATATCTTAAAAGATACATCTAAATGACAATGAAGATTAATCAGTTGCAAAAATAATAAATGCATCAAAGTGAATACAACATTCAAGCTAAGGTCAAACAAATTAATCAAGTTAAGACAACATAAGAAAATAAATAGTAGTGACTATGAGCTCAAAAATCAAGTAGTAATCAGGGCCTTCAAACTAGGAGTAATTATCAACCTAATCTAATGACTCTTGCACAATGCACACAAACAAGCAACAAGAAAGTCGATGATTCGATAAGATAAAACATATATATATATAAATATATATATATATATAGAAGAGCTAACACCATATCGATACAAATAGATTTCTCCGCTTAAGTTATCGATCATGTAATGCTAAAGACCAACAGTTATTAAAAATAAAGCATATGAAATAAGGCACCTAGCTAGAACATATGAATAAAGCAATTAGAAAATACTTGACTCTAAGTCATGGCTAGACACAATTATTTATGACCTTTAAAAAAAAGACAAAAGAATTCCACTGTTAGCAAGACAAAACCTTTGCTACTCATCTTATGACTTAACAGGGACGAGAAGGAATTTAATACAAAATAGAAAGTGACAAATTCCACATTAGACTACCAAAAATCCTAACACAGGGAAATTCCTAGGTACAACATATATAATGACAGTAAAAGTTCAAAAGGAGAATAAGCATTGGCATAGCAAAAGAAAGCTCACATTATGAACAAGCAATTAACAAACAAGAAGATTCCAAAGTATAAAGAGATAGAGAGGGAGCATGCTGCACACTAGACAAACATCACACTTTATGCAATAATCGATACCTGATTTATCCATGGAGACTTAAAGCTAACAGCTTATCATGCTAAAGGGTCAAACTAACTCACTTGAAACAAAAAGAGGAAAATGGCTACAATCTAAATGCCTAAACAAAACGACATCGCTATTCAAACTAAATATGCTAAACGATAGCATAAACTAGCATAAATAATGTCCATAGAAAACAACACGGTTGGACAATGACACCGAATGAATAACTCGACTAATCAACAAGTAAGAACTAGAAATAACACCTACAGATTTAAACAAAGGCAGGAAAATTGTTTTCTGGAAAAGGCAAAGGTCACTCTAGCTATGCCGAAACTTTACGAAGACGGAGCTATGAACACAACATCACGAGTTAAACCAAAACAGGTATGGACATCAAATTAACGACTAACATTATATCATATGAACGAAAATAAGAACAAAGTGTGCGAGGCCGAAATGACGCAACCTATTCACTCATCATTTAAACTATTAGGGCCCGTTTGGCCATGTGATATGGTATCATAATATGGAATCATGATATGGTATCATGATATGGAATCAAATAAAAAATACATCAATATTAGTTTAGTGAACATAAAATAAATTGGAAGCATTATAGAATGCACTTCATAAAAATAATGTTTGTAAGAGTAATAAAAATAGTGCTTCCAAGACAATGCAAAGTCATAAAATAAATATTATCTCTTTAAACAGAGTTGATAGGAAATATGTAACTAAATACTAATAACTTACACATAAAAATATAAAATGTTCACTTATTAAGGCCATAAAATAAATTTATAATGTGATTGAAATTTTACCTTAAACCAGGCCAAAATCGAGTATTATGTCGAATTTTGGTAATGTACGCCAGTCATATTTTTTGGTTGTATATATGTTGGTGCCATCTTGCTAATTGCCTCGGCAACTATTTTAACATGCCGGTTAATTGTTTCAAGTGAATGTTGAAAAGTTTCACAATCGTGAGGTGTGAGTTAAAGTGACTATATGTTGGTGAGAATAATAAATTTTATGTCGGTGAGAATAATAAATTTTAAAAAGTAATGATGTGATTATAAATTTTATTTACATATGAAACAAATGGTTAGTAGATATAAATGTGGGGTTGTTTTAACAAAATATAAACTCATGGATCAATTATTGTATTAAAATATCTCAAATCATGATATGGAATCACCATATAATTCCATATCATGTTTTTGGAGAATATGGTATCACCTCTGATGATATGGAATCATGAGATGGAATCAGCGTAAAATCGCATGTCCAAACGCTGATTCCATCTCACGATACCATATCGTGATATGGTATCGCATGGCCAAACACCTACAAAATGTGAATCTAACCTTCTCAAGCAACGTGAGGCAGGGATTCCGTTAATTAAAGACTCACAATCAAGTTAGCGAATATAAAGATCAATATATATCCCAAGATAGCTTTACTAATATCTCACCCGACCAAGACGCGAAATCACATAGGAGTATATGCATCACATCAACAACACCATAAACCCAACTACATATATTAGTAGACCACCCTCGGAACAGAGGTCTTCCAACACCAAAGATTGAAATAAGAAAAGAGATGAAGAGAATGTTATTGGGAGAGAGTAGTGTTACCTTTTTCGGACAGCGAACAGGAACCAAAAGGTAGCAACGACTTCACCACTACACGAACTTGACCCCAGACAACAAATAGGGAGTCTGGACAGAAATCTGAGCAGCTATCTCGAGTTCGAATGAACTTGTGATAGAGCGATGGATAGCACCAAAAGGAAAATAAAACTAAGTTCTCTCTATTTCAGAGTGTATTTCATATGTATTCAGACTACTTTTTCTTAAGCTATTCTTATATTTTTGCTAAAAACTCTTCCAACTGGAAAATCTCCTCCTCTCAACAGTGAATAACAAGCAACATATATAGAAGGGGAATTAGGGTTCAGAAAAGGGGAGGGAAAACGGACGAAATCCAAATTCAAGGCCCAATTCCAAATTCAAAAATAAAAATTCTTTCACTATTCAAGCTAAACACCATTTTTTCTGAAGTTTTGTCCCATTCCAGAAGAGGATATGGGAACAGCCATGTGCTTGCTTTATGCTGCTCTGTTGTGTTGTAGAAGATGACAACAAAATCGTACTGGTCTCTGATTCGCTTGACGCCGTGAGACACCGTGTATCTCCATTTGAATCGATTGACATTGAATTGCTGCGTGATTTTCTTTGTGAACGTTGGGATAGCATATTCCGTTGATGTCGCTTGGAAGTTATGTCGATGCCGTGTCCTTGTCGTGAAGATGGAAGCTGCTGATGGTGAAAAGATATGGGTCTCTTTAGAATTGAAAAAGTGGGCCGGGTCGGATGGGAATTGGGCTGGGTTGTCGGAATTGCTGGAATGAAATGAGTGGGCTGCTGTACTGTTGGGCATTAGTGTTGTAACGTATGGGATTTGCTGGAGTTTGGGAATTGTATGGCCCAACTTAGAGTCTTAAAAGGGTAAGGTAAAAGGATAGTTAAAATTGCAATAAAAGGGTTATTGCAATTAGAAAGACTACATGAATTAACAATTTAACCATACGAAATTAATGTTGTAGTCAAATTGATTTTGATTAGCAAATCTGGCTAAAATTTGAAAATAAGATGAATTGATATTAATTAATTAATGAGCTTCTTAATTTTAACAAAATAAAATAATTAACTTTATAAAAATAACTAATTCAACAACATATCCATAATTTAAACTAAGCCAAATTAATAAAGCGTTTAACTAAAAAAAAGAAAAAAAATTTCAAATATTTGTAAAATATATTAGTAACATATGTAAAGATTTTAAAACATATTCATTATTTAAAATAGAGAAAATGGTCAAATACACCCTCAATCTATAACCGAATTCTCAACTACACACTTATATTTTACAGGGGTCCTATTACCCCCTTGAACTATTTTAAAGTGGTATAAATGCACCCTTAAGTGCTGACATGGCACAGAGAGTGTGTTCACTCTCTTGAAGGCATGTGAAAATTGAAAAAACTGATAAAAGTATATTTAAAAATATTTATGACTTTTTTTTAAATATAATTTTTTTACTTTTGACTTTCATTTAATTTTCTCTACTCCCCCCCACCCCACCCCCTCATCTCTCTTATTACTCAAAAAAAAAATCACCCCACCTGTACATGTTCTTCATCACCATTGTTGAACTACCTCTAGTCCACTACCATAGCAGCCCATCTCTTCCCCCATCTTTTAATACTTTCTCATTATTTGTCTCACTATTTATTCACAATTCTTAACATTGTAAATCACCATTGAAATCACCAAATAAGCATTAAAATTATTACTCATATAGTGAATAAAATTAAATCGTCTTTAATCTCTTCACTCTAATAAAATTCACCAACTTTCAGATCTTATCTCTAATCTCTATTATTGTTCGATGAAGAATTCAAACTACACCCAATAACGATTTTAGGAACTTGAGCAGCAACCACCAGTTGATTATGCTCATCCCTGATAATCCAAATTATTTCCTCAAGTTTAAAAGGCATAAATCCTTCACTATTTAAAGAAGGAATCAAAAGGGCGCAATCGTACTCAAGTCCCAGACGATTAGCAAGAATTTCGAACTTGAAATTGGTGCCAAGATTGCAGAATTTG
>NW_006239608.1:12243-16362 GCF_000226075.1 Solanum tuberosum | reverse complement strand
TTTTTAAAAAAAATATATGATATTTGACAGCTGTAGCAGCGCGTGTGCACACCACATTCGAAGAAATGTGGTTCTCTAGTTTTAGGGTGGTATATATTTCGCTTTAAATTAGTTCAAGGGGGTAATAGGACTCCCATAAAATATAAGTGTGTAGTTGAGAATTTGGTTATAGATTGAGGGGGAATTTGGCCATTTTCTCTTTAAAATATTATAAAAGTGAGTAAAATTCTTTAAAATAACTTGAAACATATTTTGAATTTTTCATAAAATTAGTTATTTCAAATCATTTGAAATTAAAGAAGCTCGAAAATTAATTCCCATCGTGGAGGTCCAAAATTGGATGTCAACAGTTGTGGCTTTAAGATACCGCATTATCCTCTTAACTGCCTTCCCATGTTCATGGTAAGTTCATGCATAAACTGTGATAGTTTGTTGACAGCATAAGAAATAGCAGGCTGTGTGAATGATAAATCTTGTAACTATTGGAAAACTATATGCACAACAGAAGCATATCAGAATGAATAATAGATAACCAATAATCGTTTATGCTAGAACACATAATCATGCTAGAACACATAAACTTGTTGAATTTAATTCAAGAATTACCTCTTGAAGCGTGAGCAGATACCTTCAAGCGAAATCCACAAATTAGATTTACCTTCAAGTGAATCCATATAATAGACAACAACTATGGTCTTCTACAGCAATCCCAAGTTCACATCCGAACTCTCTCAATACTTGGGTGCGCAAGTATAAATAGAAAACTAAATCATCACTTTTTTAGGTTAGGAGAATCCCTATTTATAGAGATTCCTTCCCAATCCAAAAAGGAGTAGAAAACATAGTTTTTCGAAAAACCCACATTATTCTTCCTTTTTTCATATAAATAGGATTCTGAGTTCTAGTTAAATATGAGCACTGTAGGGACCACATAATTAATTACTCAGGCCTTCTATTATGGAAATAATTTCAAATAATTAATTTGATCAATTATTCTTATCATAATAAATTACAAACCATTCCACTAGAAATTCGTAATTGCACTCCTCAATTTATATCTCAAAATTCCCATTAAACACTTGTGTAATTCCCATGTTAAGATTACATATACTAATCAATAAATTAAATTACTGATGAATTTAAATTAATGATTAATTTCCTTTAGAACACTACTTAACTTATTTCATATGTCGGATTCATAAATCCACTTGCAAGGTTTGACACGGTGAAAACTTGTAAGTTTCTCAAAAAGGCATATCAATCAATCTCTATAACGTGACATGGATTCCATCAACTAATTTATTATTTCACCATTATATATTATTATCATCCAATCTACCAAGCATATTGACCCATCTCAGAATCTCACATTTTAATAAATCAAAACGATAATTAATATATACAGATCATAATAGTTATATTAGGATTAAGTATATAAGTACATTTAATAGTTTAAAGAATATGTTTTTGTCAGCCAATCTAAATCAACTATCTCTACTCGGTCCCGTTCAATAAGTACAAAATGCACTAGCACAAGAAGTTGGAACTATACCGTTTCTATAATTAAGATAAATTACATATAATCTTGTGCTACAATCGTACTGATGACATGTCCAATTTCCATCCTAGATTGTGAACAGAAAACTTTATACTTATAAGAACCGATGATTTAATCATTTGTGTATAAGCTAAAACTCTACACACTAAATCATCTACCATATAAGTAAATAGACACCATAAACGAATATATGATATATTAAAACTGAATAGATATTTATTCTATAATAAATATTATATCTTAACATATGGTTAATAGTATATATCCCAACAATAACTTACCAAGGGTGCGCCTGTAGAATGTAGCATGAGTAGGCGGAGAACCATCAGCTGCCCGAGGTAGTTTACCTGAGCACATTGGAGTCAAGAGTACTCCTTTACAATCTTGCATATCCAATTCAGATAAAATATCATAAATGTATTTGGATTGAGAGAGAATAAGACCATCTGACGCTTTTTTTAACTTCGACACCCAAAAAGTAGTCTAAGTAACCAAGATTCTTCAAAGAAAACCGACTTTTATTCCATTTTGTGAAACACAACCCAAGTAGTGTTAACTGTCAAGGAAAAAATGGATAAATTCCCTTTCTTATTCCTCCTTTTAATTTGTTTCCACATTAATCTTTTTGCTACTTATTTTCCTCCTTATTAATCTGTTTTTGTATTTTGAATATATTATATTTTGGAATTACAAGAAAACAAAAATAAAAATAATAAAATAGTTTTTTTTTTTTAAAAAAAAAGTGAAATCACACATGACAATGTGTGTAGTAGTGTGTGTCACGTTTGATTTTCTTCAAAAGAAAACATTAATATATCTTCCATTTTGTGCTAAGTAGTGAATGTGTGTTGTGTAACACAGCCTTGTAATGTTGATTTGAAAGATTGACTCCTATTGACTTGGCTCTTAACTATATATAGAAAATTGATAGTAACATTTATTCTTTCTATTATGACTTTTATTTCGTTTTGTGAAACACAACCCAATTAGTGTTTTTTTTCTTTTTGCGTCTTTACTACGTCTTTACATTAATCTGTTTGTTACTTATTTTCCTCCTCCGTATGAATCCGTTTTCACATTTGGAAATTATAGTCTATACTTTTCAACATTTTATTTAGGGAAAATGCATAACTACCCCCCAGTCTATGCCCAAAATCCCTGAGATAGACCTAACCTTTATTAAGGTCCTATTACCCCCCGAACTTATTTTATATATAATTTTCTACCCCTTTTCGGCCTACGTGGCACTATCTTGTGGGCCCAGCGCGTGTTGACAATTTTTTCAAGGAAAGTGCCACGTAGGCCGAAAAGGGGTAGAAAATTATAATAATAAAATAAGTTCGGGGGGTAATAGGACCTTAATAAAGGTTAGGTCTATCTCAGGGATTTTGGGCATAGGCTGGGGGTACTTATGCATTTTCCCTTTTATTTATATATAGTGGAGTAACTTTGATCATTGGAATACAACACACACAAATTAATTCCCTTGGAACATTTTATATCATATGGAGAAGCACATTTTCTTTTTAATTCTTCTCTTTCTAATTCAATTTTCTATATCACTTGCTTCCTTTGATGAGACTGACCAACAAGCTCTATTAGCTTTCCAAAATCTTATTACAAGTCCCAATCATTTTTTGGCCAATAATTGGACCAAAATACTTCTTTTGCTCTTGGTTTGGTGTCACTTGCACTCCAAAAACGCAAAGGGACTATTCCCACTTCATTGGGAAATATTGATTGTTTATCCAAACTCGAGATGCTTTTTATTAGTGATAATCCAATAAAAGGGACTATTCCCACTTCATTGGGAAATATTTCCTCTCTGCATTATTTTAATTGTGGAAACAATCACATAGTGGAGCAAATTCCTCCAGAATTAGGAAAGCTATCAAATTTGAGGCAATTAATCTTAGACAATAATCATAATCTTATTGGTCAAATTCCAGAGGCTATTTTCAACATATCTTCTTTGGAAGTGATTGGTTTCAATATCAATAACCTCTCGGGGAGAATTCCAACCACTACAGGTCTTCACTTGGGAGGTAATCAGCTTGAAGGGGAAATTCCATTGTTCATAACAAATGCTTCCGAGCTTCAGATAATATCGCTAGATGATAACTCTCTCACAGAAACTATTCCTAACAATTTGGGAAATCTTCGTGAGCTGCAAATACTACTTCTACATACTAATCAACTTACCAATGAACCAAGAGAGCGTGAGTTGTTATTCTTCAATTCTTTAGCGGACTATAGGATGTTCTGTCATGCCCCGAGCCTACACCCTGGGCGGGACCGGCACCTGGAGACCATTTCTGGCCCTAAGTGAACCTTTGGCCTGGCTTTCTTAACTCAGCGGAAACCTAACTCAACAGAATAACTCAATGCAAATGCAAGGTTACAAAACAACTTAACTTATAAAATTTGGCCACAAAGGCAACTCGAATCTCAAAATAGAATATTTACATATATACATAGATAAGAGACTCAAAACTAACTGACTGACTGACTGTCTATTGAAGCCTCTAATATACTGAGATGGATGTGGGGACAGACCCCGC
>NW_006239608.1:3996-12171 GCF_000226075.1 Solanum tuberosum | reverse complement strand
GAGTCCTCCGAAAGCAAGGAGGCTCACCACTGACTTTGGAGTGCTCAAATGGATCAACGGCGTGCTGTATGCTGATCTTGGGTACCTGCGTCTGCATCATAATAAGATGCAGGCCAACTGGCATCAGTACATGGAATGTACGAGTATGCGAGCTGGAAAGCTAAACCACAACTTAAGCTTGAAAGGAGTACAAGAGAACACTTACCTTGGCCCTGTACGACTCATGAATAATTGAACTCAACATATAATGCAATAAGACACATGCAATATATATAGCTGTAAAACAGTATAAACAACTTAGCTCGTAAATGATAAACAATAACAAACTCAACTTTACTTATATAAAAGTAATACAGCTTTTGTGGGAGATTCTTTAACCGACAACCACCACTATGAGCCCTAGTGATGATACAACGTTTTACCTCACGTTGCCCAAGGACCATCCTATACCTTGCCGTGATATAGGACCTTACTTTTGCTTAGTGGATCCACTAGCTAAATCTTACATGATCATCTAAAAAGAATGATACGTCAAGTCCCATGTTGGCACATGGTTCTTATGGAGATTTGAGTTAATATGAACTCGTGTCCCCAATTCGGTGCTCAATACTACTCCCAAAAATACTTTGGCTCATAAGTGTCTTTAAACACATCTTGCTTTAATTGAGATGATTACTCAAAACTTAGCCCAAAGGCTCTTTTAGAAAACATGGTTCCCCTCTTACTCAAATGTAAAAACATTTACGACCTTCTTTGGGAATACTTAGTTCCCTAATAGCTTTTGAGAAATGGACTCAACTTTATGCTCTTGACTTAACTTGAAACTCGATACTCTTCACTTGACTTGAAACTTGAGACTCTTTACTTAGCTTGAAACTCTATACTCTTTGCTTGACTTAAAACTTGAAACGAAGTTAAAACGTTCAACAACGACTCTTGAAAAGCTTTAAAGACTTGCTTAGACTTACTTCTTAGCTTTGCTTTACTTGACTCTAACTTCACTTTGACTTGATACTAACTTGCCTTAAATTGGATTATGGATTCAAGGTATATGACCACACATTTGTAGATGAGTTCTTAACATTTAAATGTACCTTGGAGTGTTGGAAACAACTAGGAAACATAGGTACAATACCAAGGAACATGCATGAAAGGGTGGGGAATGAAAGGGAAAGCTTGGCGTCCTTGGCGTTCTGCAAGGCGCGGAGCACCAGCCCTCAAATTTCAGAGGGCCAGCTGAGGCGCTCTGCAAGGCGCGGCGCCCCAAGGGGGAAAGTTTAGAGCCCCTTTTTGGGCGCGCTGGCAGGCGCAACGCGCCAGCCCCTTCCCCAGAAAGTTCGACTTTTTCTCCCTCATTTTCCAACTCTAAGCCTTCTAAACCTCAAGGGTTCCAACACCAAACACTTAGAACCATAAACCCCTCAACATACAATAGATTTCAACTAAAAAACACAACCGGAAACATGTCCCAAATCAACAAGGAACTTCAACAACATCAACAACACAACCCAACAACACAACCCAACAACTTCAACAGCATAATCAATCTTTTCTCGAAAATAAAATGAGTTTGGCATGTGGGGGAAAGGATCAACCCAACACTTGAACTCACATACCTAGTAGGAATCACCCCCGACGATATCCACGACAGAAACTTGCTTGATCTCCTCTTTCTCCTCTTCTTCTCTTCTTCTTCTCTTCTTCACTCAAAACCCTCACTCTCACTCTTTTAAAACGGGACAAACTGATATAAAAATCAGTCTAACACTTTAATATAACCAAAAGAATTGATTAGGGAAAAGACCAAAATGCCCTTAAAATTTCCGGACGGATTTCCCTGCCAACTGCCCAACTTCCAAAGGGCATAACTCACGCATACGAACTCGAAATCGAGCAAACTCGGTGGAGTTGGAAAGATCATTCCATGAAATTTTCAACCATAACTAGAACTACACCTAACTCATCTTTAGCTAGAAGTTATGATGGCTCAAAGTTGGCCAAAAACTCACCCTTTCCCATACTTAGCCAAATTTTCAAAATTCTTTCCAAAAATGAAAATTTCCAATTTTAAGCCTCTTCGTAGTCATTTCACATTGCCGGATGCTACATGTTCAAATATCTACAAGTGGGTTCCAATCCATTGAATGGCGTTCTGCGCAATTCTATTGGGAATCTTTCATCTACTATTCAAAACTTTAATATAGGATATGCACACATCAATGAACTCATCCCCACAAGTATAGGCAATATGAGCGGTCTTACAGCCATAGACATTGAAGGAAACAACTTGACAGGGAGTATTCCTTCTGAGATTGGTAAGCTTAAACAACTCCAAGGGCTGTATCTAGATAACAATAAATTGAAGGGACATATTCCAGAAGCGGTATGCAATTTGTCTGATTTGGTTCAATTATATCTGTATGGTAATGAGCTCTCTGGATTAATTCCAGAATGCTTAGGAAATCTTAGCATGCTTCAAGAGCTTTATTTGGGTTCTAATAAATTTTCATCAAAATTTCCATTGAGCCTTTGGAAAATGAGTGGTCTTCTCTATCTAGACGTGTCACAGAATTCAATAGAGGGAGAAGTTCCATCAGATATTGGAGGACTGAAAGCCATTGTAGAACTACATCTTTCCAGTAACCACTTTTCAGGAATGATACCAAGCACATTCGGGGAACTCCAAAACCTGCAGTATCTTGACCTATAGAACAATTCATTTTTTGGCCTAATTCCATTATCCTTTGCCAACTTGATAAACTTGGAATTCTTGAATGTCTTTAAATGCATTGTCAGGTAGTATTCCTGTATATTTGGAAAAACTCTCATACCTTCAAAGCATTAATGTTTCATTTAATGATTTAGAAGGTGTAATACCAAGTAGTGGTGTGTTTGCAAATACCACTCTGCAGTCATTTCTTGGGAACAAAGGTCTATGTGGAGTGCACATATTGGATATTCCTGCTTGTGCTGTCACTAATCCTGGAAAACAATCAAAGCTTAAGGAGGGTGTGCTAAAAATTGTTACTCCTGTGGTTATATCATCCTTTCTGATATTCTTGTTGGTTTCAATTTGGATAATGAAACGACAAAAGAAAGGGAAGTCCAAAGATGTGGAAAAGGTACCGGAGATCGGGGACTCATCAATTAGTTTCTTATCACGAGATTCAACGAGCAACAAATAATTTTGATGAATCCAATTTAATTGGTGAGGGAATCTCTGGTTCTGTGTACAAAGGCACATTGTTTGGTGGAACTGCAGTGGCCATTAAGGGTTCTGGGAATTTGGAAAATGAGAAAGTATGCAGGAGGTTTGATACCAAATGTGAAGTGATGAGAAATGTTAGACATAGAAATCTTGTTCCGGTGATTACTACTTGTTCTAGTGACTATATAAGAGCCTTTGTTCTGCGATATATGCCCAATGGGAGTCTTGAGAATTGGTTGTATAGAGAAGAGTCCCAGTTGAACCTCCTTCAAAGAGTCACTGTAATGCTTGATGCAGCTATGGCAGTTGAATATCTACATCATGGTCATGTCACTCCAATAGTTCATTACGCCATAAAGCCAAGCAACGCTCTTTTGGATGAAGATATAGTGGCTCATGTTGGTGATTTTGGAATCTCTAAGATTTTAGCTGTCAGCAAGTCCATGGCACATACAGAGACATTGGGCACTCTTGGATACATTGCACCAGGTATAAAAAATCTACTTTGATTGATTTTCTCTTATCATAATTAAGCCTCTCCAAGTTGTAGAAGTAAAAAGAGAACTATTGTTATATTTCAATTGTTATAGTTTCTGGCATGTACGTAACCTTGTCAGTTCACTTTTCATCTTTTTTACCAGCCTTAGTATTGCACAATATTTAAGTACACGGTACCATACCTAGGAAGTCTGGATAACTGCTCCAATATTTAAGTACACTGTACTAGTGATAGTTTGGCTGGACAATGATCACTCACACCTTGAGGAAGACTCTTCTCTGATCCTGCTTATCATTCCAAGTGTAAGGGATTCCAGAGCTGGGCATTTCTGTCAGGCTACATTCCTCTACACACTCCTGCATAGGTGACAGGATTTCCCCCTATTCTGTCGTCTTGCTTAAGCACATTGTTAAAGTCTCCCATGGAGCCTTACATCTGTCCTTAACTCCGCTAAGATGCCCCCATAGTTCTCTCCTTTCCTCCTTAGTATTATGTGCATACACATATGTAGCTATATTCTCCAATTGTAGTGGCTTAAACACTACTCTGCATGTACTTCGCCTTCTATCAAATGTACTTCATACAAATTCGGCTTCCATGTTACTATGACTCTTCCATTATAGTGATTTTGCAAGTTATTTAAGTATTCCCATCCTACTTCATAACTGTCTCCATTTTATTACTTATTAGTTTGGTCTCAGCAACCCAATTAAACCTACTTCATACTTATTACAGAGGAGTTTGACCTCCTCCTGTTTATTGAGGCCATTAAGACCTCTCACATTCCAACTTAAGCATGTTCACCATCAATTAGGAAGTTTGTGGTAATCATCCACACCCTTCACTGTACCCCCATATTCTCCTTGTCTGCATTAACCAAACTTTGAAACTTCCACCTCTTCTGCCCAAGTCTGTTTGCTACTACTAGCTGAGGCCTGAGTGTATTCCATCGACCCATTCTCTTAGTGTATTCTCCGTTGATTTCAGTTTGCTTTGTGTCTGCACTGGTGTTTTTACTACACCAGTTGACTTGGCCATTGCCTCTCCAAGTTGTAGAAGTAAAAATAGAATTATTGTTGTATTTCAATTGAGTAACTTTTCTTCAATCCTTTTCTAAGAATATGGCTCGGAAGGAATAGTGTCTGCTAGTGGTGATGTTTATAGCTACGGCATCATGTTGATGGAGGTTTTGACCAAAGAAGGCCAACAGATGACGAGATATACAATGAAAATCTTGACCTGAGGAAATGGATAATACAATCATTTTCAGGGAGTATGATGGACGTTGTGGATGCCAATATTTTTTCTGAGGAAGAACAAATCACTTGTAAAAGTGAAATGTGCATAACCTCTGTTGACACCCAATTTTGACCTTCCCCGATATAATTAATCATCACGCTTCTTCAATTTCCAACGATTTAAAATAATTAATTTTTTATAAAATTTCAAAAATAGTTTGCAAGTTATTTTAAGTAATTCTGTCAATTTTATAATTTTTAAATAATAAATATATTTTATAGTTATGTATACAATTAATATATTTAATGAATATTCGAAAAATCATCTCAAAAAGATTTTAATTTTAGTAAGTTTTCAATTAAATTAGTTTTAGTTTAAATTGTAGTTAATATTTTGGATTGTTAGTTTTTAAAGTTAATTATTTTATTTAGTTTAAAATTAAGAAGCTCATTAATTAATTTGTTCGTCTTATTTAGCTTTTGGCCAAATTTCACCAATTAATTTCCATTTGGCTCAAGTTTTAACCGCAATTGATTACATGTTAATTCTTTGTAGTTACAATTATAGCCATTTTATTATTTGTCTTCCACCCATTTGTAATGGGTCAATTCTTACCCCTTTCATAATTGTCATCAGTCCATTCCTTTATTTTGTAGTAGCCTTCTCCCACCTTTAAATACGTAGCCCACCAATTAATCACCTAACCCGGCCCATTGCCCTTTCCAAAGAACTCAGCAATACGTACAGCAGTACGATACAAACGACCCCCCACACTCTTCGTTCTTTGCCTCCAGCAGCGACGCGTGCAACCCAACCCCAGACCCCTGCACGCGTCTACTTCTCCCTCACGCGTCAACAACGGCTCTTCATCAATAAGTTCACGGCGTGAACTCGGAGACATCAACAAATACACAGCAATTCCAACGGCAATGACAAACGCCGTCAATACGCGCGAATTGGTACGCGCACAGGCACCACTCTGCTCTTCTTGTTGTCTTCTTCCACCTCTGCCAAAGTAGCAATTCCAGCAAAAGGCACCTGCAGCAGCCGCGTCCTTTGTCCTTGTAGTGTGGGATCGATCCACGTCGCGCCCAAGGACGAGTGATTTGATCCCACCCATCCATCTCCTTTTTCCCCTTTCGGAATGAGTCAAAATCTCAAGAAAAAGGGTGTTTAGCTTGAATGGTGAAAGATTTTTTATTTTTGAATTTGGATTTGGGCCTTGGTTTGTCGGATTTTTGGTCCGTTTTCCCCCATTTTCCGAACCCTAATCCCTCCTATATATGTTGTTGTTCACTGTAAAGAAAAAAAAAGAGGAAGGAGATTTTGTGGGATTTTTGGGAGTGAAAATATGGAGCTAAGCTAAACAAAACAGTTAAAATTCATACGAAATACGCCTCAAGAAAACAAAGGAGATAATTGGTTGCGGTGTCTAAGTTTAATACTGCTGCCCAGACTTTGGGGTTGTCGTTCGTGTTCGAGTTTCGTGGTGGAAGTGTCGCCTCTAGCTCGTTTCGTTTTCAGTTCGCTGCCTCCGGGAAGGTAAACTCCTTCTTGATCATTAACCCGTATTGGATGTTCCGTTCATGAACTGAACTTTCTGTAGATTCTTTGTTTTTTTTAAGCTCGAATGTCTCTGTTCTTAGTTATTTTGGTGTCTAATGCCCTGTCGTTCGGGTTTGAGTCAGTATTCTAGTTAACTGAGGCATAGAACGTGTTTGTGTATGAGATTTATGTCTAGAGTATCTATGATTAAGAACTTGGCTCCTCCCTTTGGTGTTGCGTCTTTGTGATTAGTATATTTAAGCTGTCTTTGTAAGTTTGAAGGCGCTCTTATTTTTAGTTTGGGGAATGTGGCTGCTCATTTACGCAATTAAGCGCCTCTCGTTCTTATCTCGCGTATGCTCAAAACATATTTTCCTCTGCTGATTTGTTTATGCTTCAGATTATAGGGATACTTGATTGTAGGTAGTATAAGTCCTAAACATATTAAACCCATTTGTTCAGATTGGTTTCTTACATCTTATGCTTATCAATTTCCAAAATCTTTCATGATTAAAATGCTGTTGCGACCCATGTTTCCCTGCATTGGCTGATTTGCATTATTGTGGTTAACATAAGTGGCATACCTTAGCTTAATTTTAACACGGAAAGTGATCAAGCTGTTGTGTCTTCAGTCCCTTTTCTTACGGTTTGTCATTTGATCGCAAAGATTCATTGTTTGTTTGGTATTCTAGCCCCGAACATTGATAACCCGATTTGATGGCTAAATTTCATCCTAATTTCTTTATCTTGTATAAGTTTGTTTAATTATGATCATTGTTAAATATTTTGGATCATTTTATACTCGCTTAGGTTGAGTTCTATTTGTGGTCATTGTGACTTTTCTCCTAACCCCGTCCCCATTTGTTTGCCAAATGCTTGAAAGTCATTGTTCCTGTTAAGTTGAAAAATTGTGAAATTCGATCAACTTGATTTTTGAGTCATTAGGTAAATAGTAAAGTGAGTTACAAGGAGTTCCGTTCTTTTTCTTCTTACTTTCCTGTCTTCCTCTTATCAATATGCATATTATTAGTTCATCTCTTTTCGGATTCATTCATCCGCCTTGTGCTCCTTGTCTTTTATTTTGGCTAAACTTGTCCGTAGATTTTTTCATTTAAATGAATTTACCGTAAAATTAATTTTTGAATTTAGTTCATTTTAATCTATGATTGTATGTTTGTCACTATCTATGGGATATAAATATACTAGATATGAGACCCCGTGCTAGCACGGGGCCCAATATATGTTACTGTTTCTGTTTCAGTTTATGTGGTACATATGAAATTTGAAGTTAATCAATTTTTTAGTATGTTTTTATATATTTTAAGTTGCTAATTTTTTTTATTTAGAGTATATATTATAAATCACAATAATTAACAAGTTAATATAATAAGAAACTTATAAAAAATTCATTGACTTTTGAAATTTCATTTGTATCACATAAATCAGGACAAAGTGAGTAATATATATGAAAATTACATAAAACGTACTATAACTCACAATAATTAGCAACTTAAGTTAGTTTCAAATATATAAAATTTAAATTTTAAATCCATCATTAATAATTGTCACATCATATACCAAATATGTATTGACCACCACATGGAATGTTATTCTCTTTATTTTATTAACGGAAATTTTATGGCATTAAATGATATGGATCAATATATATAATGTTCTCTTTTTT
>NW_006239608.1:0-1832 GCF_000226075.1 Solanum tuberosum | reverse complement strand
TTCGTCTGTCCCATTTTATGTGACACTTTTTATTTCTCGAGAATCAAATAGTTTAAGTTTGATCGTAAATTTGCGTATGGTATCTTCAATTTTTTAAAAATGAAATTTATATATTTGTAAACTACGTAAAAATTAAAATATTATAATTCATAATAATTAATAATTCAAAATATTTTAAAGATCTATGAAAAATTTAAGATCAAAGATAAACTAAAGAGAGTAAAAGGGGAGAATGGAAAGTAGAAAAAAGGAAAAAAAAACGAATATATAGAGAGAGAAACTGAGGAAAAAAAGTCAGAAAAGTAATTATTAATGTGGATTGTTGTATATGTTGAAAGACACGTGTACAATTAATGAGCGACAATGAATTTTATAGTACAATTTGAAATGCTTTGTGTAAAACTTTGTAGTGTCGTGTTTGTCCTCTAAAGTCTCACTTCTAATAAGGAGTAATATAAATAAGAAGTATAAAATAAAGTTGAATAGTTTTACAATATAATTTCTCAAAGTTGAATGACCTTTTGAGATATTTACTGGAAAATTAAGAGAAATTTAACGGTTTTGGAATTATGAGACTGTAAGGGAAAAATGAATCAATCCATAGATAATATAAAAAGCATCTATGTGTTATACATAGTACATGTGTCTTTGTGATATGAGTGGGGTAAGCTTAAGAAAATTACAGATGTGTCCTTGTTGGTCCTTCCCAACTCCCTACATAGTACATGTGTGTTTGTGATATGAGTGGAGAGTAGTACTTGTTTAATGAAGTGGGCCCCAATACAGTACAACTTGTATTACCTTTGGTACATCTATTTGATGTTGTGTTAGTCCCATTAACTTCCACTTCTATATAGGCTAGATGGTAATGGCCCGTGCTTGCACGGGCCCAACATGATTATTAAAAATAAATCTATAGATTTTGCTTATTTCTTTGACATGTTGTTGTCTTGGGTACTAATATGATGTCATAAATTTCAACGTATCATCTTATTCTTAGTTTTGAAACAATGATATGGAATTTTTCAGGCCTCATGCCATAACCATTTTACTCATAAGGTAGAGCTTAGCTTCGTGTTTGAATTTTCAAACTAAGTTGGTATTTGTATTCCGTTGTCTTTTACTTGGATCTACCTTAATACCTTTAGACACTTTAGTCTAGATAGTAATGTTTATAGGTTTATTTTCAGCTCTTTTGAACACCAAACAGAAGAGACAAAAAGAAGAAATGAAGTGAATAGAAATACATATATGGGCATAAACTAAAAGGAGAGGCTGTTTTATGGTTAAGACCTAATACATGTACTTGTCAAAAAGTCAACTCCACATTGTCTGCAGTGCACACTACACTGGTGAACAATGCTTCACCATTTCATTAAGGCCAAAGACTTCAGTCCACTAATAACAGAACATATTGCTTCACCAATATTTTTCTAGGGCATCTTGGTCATTCTTATACTTGAAAAGTAAGAAATAAATGATGACAAATTAAACCGATGTGCGCAATACCAGTACTTGTACTATCGCAAACAACGTAGTCGACTAATCATGTTTCCATCTTCATCTTACCATTAGTGCAAAAACACATATTTGTACCTATATCAGAAAAGAGTATTGTAGGCAAAAGCTGCTGATTTAGTTGACTCAGTTAATTTGCATACTACTAAAATTACCATAAAAAATGGTTAAAATTACCATTATTTATTTATTATTATTAATTTTTTAACCCTCCCTAGGAGCACCCACCACTTTTGCTCCCTTGGTGACTCGTTGAAAGTGAGGAGTGCTTACTATCCGAGCAACTCCCTCTCGTCAAAATTACCATTATTTGA
>NW_006239607.1:191948-194165 GCF_000226075.1 Solanum tuberosum | reverse complement strand
GAATGAACCAAGACTTAACCATTTATTTAACGAAGCCATGGCTAGTGATGCCCGTTTGGTCATGACCGTGTTGATTCAAAATGGTAAGGGATTAATTTTTGAAGGGTTGAAATCGTTGGTGGACGTTGGAGGGGGCACTGGAACTATAGCTAAAGCTATTGCGGATGCATTTCCACAAATAAATTGCACCGTCTTTGATCTACCTCATGTAATTGAAGGGCTTGAAGGAAGCAAGAACCTGAGCTTTGTGGGAGGAGACATGTTTAACTCCATTCCTTCTGCCAACGCAATTTTGCTTAAGGTATAACTTTGTAATACACATATGCACGACCCTTTTCTGTCAATTTAAATTAATTATTTGTGTTTAATTTGATGTATATATATATACATATGGCAAGTAGTGGGTATTGCATAACTGGAGCGATGAAGATTGTATAAAAATATTGAAGAAATGTAAAGAAGCAATTCCAAGTAAGGAAAATGGAGGAAAGGTAATCATCATCGATATGGTTCTGATGGATTATAACCTAGAGAAAGGAAACCACAAATCATATGAAACTCAACTTTTTTTTGACATGCTTATGATGGTTGCTGTTTCCGGAAAACAAAGAAGTCAACAAAATTGGGCAAATCTCTTCTCTGATGCTGGTTTTAACATTATTCCTATACCAGGGTTGAGATCTATTATTGAAGTTTATCCTTAAATCTAGTCAGTTCACGACTTCTTCTTTTTTTGGGCAAGCAATAATTAAGGTAATTTGCCACTAATAATAGAACCAACTTTGTAGCGAATGTTCAATGTTCTCATGTTTGTGCCTTTTATATATAGCAAATGTAATTCAATATTGTCTTTATAATTATGAAGAAACTACTTCTTGTGTTGTATTTCTCCTTACTAATATTTACTCCTTGTTGTATAATAGATGTCCATATAAATATATTTTGTGTTAATTAATATATGTACATGCAATCTATATTAATGTGTGTAACATGAATATACATAAAACGATATATATATGTGTTGTAATTTTACCGCATATATACCTTATTACTCTCTTGTGGTGATGCTCAGTCACTTCTACAAAAGGAAAAGTTGAATAATCAATCAAAAGGAAAAATTCTAACTAACTAGATTTATCAAGTAAATTAAATAATCTCCATAAAATATAAAAAAATAATATAAGTAATTTTTTTCAAATTTCACGATTTAAGTTTGTATAATGATTATATATTATATTGATAAAAAATACACTCAAGAATAGAAAGAAAAAACTAATGCTACTTTTTGTTTCTCTATTAAATTGGTACTCTTCAAAGCTGAACTCCTCTTCTTACTGATTGTTCAATTATCAAAAGTTTAAAAGGTGCGACAAATTTAGCACAACATTAAAGGTAAGTGATGAGACAATAATCAACTATTTAAGTGGTCAAATAAAAAATTGTCATGTTATGTGAGTGTGACATGACAAAATTTTAGACAAAAACAGTATGCAGTATACCTTAGGATCGGTAAAATGATTTTAATTTTTTTTTAAAAAAAAACTATTAACCATCCAATCCAACCCATAACAATTTTTTTTAAATGGATCAAATATAGATATTATATTATATCCACTAGAAAAGGGATATGAATATTATCATAAACCCATTAATTTGTATGCTTGTTATTTTCATGAGTATTTATTTTTTAGGAGTCTAAACTTATTTTTAACGTTTTAGCTTATGTTATTTTTCCTTTCAATTACGTCATATGATGGCTTGTCCCTCTTATTAATAAAAAAAAAATCAGAATATTTAGACGATAGTAATACCAGAAGTCCACAACTCCTCCAAGGTTTTCAGAACAAAAGGAAAACTCAATTACCCAAAGACTGTTTCTCCTCTGTGTGTAGGAAACAGAGGAGAACAAAATTTTAACTTCTTTACATAAATTGATTCCTTCTATGCACGTTGTTACCAACAGCCATATGCATCAAGTCCACCATATACGAGCTCTTATATATATTTACCATTACGAATCAGTGATAAGTTTGTGTTGTAGAATATGATTTTCCTACTTATTTTCTACCGATCTAGCTCATTAGAAAACAACGTCACTTCGATAAAATGTACAATTAAAGATAAAACAATGTCACTCTGATAAAATTGAAAAGGTGCATTATAAAGAACTCAATTCTCAGCAGGAACTCATAAATCATATATACATATATATATATA
>NW_006239607.1:181832-191850 GCF_000226075.1 Solanum tuberosum | reverse complement strand
CAATCATATTCATTACATATAATTATATCACATGAAAGTTACAAAAAAAACCTCTACCTATTTGAATTCTCTAATTAAATAATATGTCTCCTCAACTTCCTTCTACTTAATTCTTATGATTTAAATCATCTATAAATAGCAATCATCTATGGTGTTGTTGCATGTTCATTTATATTTTCTCCAACTTCATATTGTTAGTATTTTTTGTTTTTTGTTTTTCAGCTTTATGAAGATTATAGATATATTTTTAAAAATTTCTTCTTGTGTTACAATAGCCAAACAAAAGTTTATCAAGATGAAGAAGAAAGTTTGAAGCCGGTGTAAGATTCGTCAAAAGAGATGATCAAAAATTAATTTGCTACAAGTCATCAAAATTAAGAAGAAAGTTTAATGGCGGTGAAAGATTCATCAAGAGTTGGTTAGATTATAATTTGAAAAAGTAGAAGTTTCAATAATTTACAAATATATAGATGCACTTATTGTTGCTTATATAATTTTTCAATTAATTATTTATCCATCAAGATATGTACCATTCAAGAACAAGATTATATTACAACGCACTTTTTGTATCAAGGGCAACATGATTTTCAACTGACTATTTTGTTGCTTAAATATTTTTTTTTGATATTTTCATCATACAAATTTTTGTCTTTTGAAAATACTATCCATACTCTATCGATATATATTATGTATATAACATGTTAATATGACATAATTTCTCGATCAAGATCCCATCATCTTTTGTTTAGTTTCATCCGCTTCTTTTCATTCTAATTTTAGATGATATAATACATTTTTTTTCTTTTGTGGAATTTGAATTGACTAAAAAAAATAGATGAGATCCCCTCCATTAAGTTTTTATTTCGTATTTGTTAACACTTATGTAAAATTAGTCTATATATATGATTGTTGGATTCAATTTTCACAAACATATAATTCTTTTAATTTAATGAAATTTGTCCGAATGAACCAAGTTTGTTCTGCCAATATCCAATTACAATGAACATATTTTCTTAAGTTAAGAAATACTAAAAAGTAGAAAAATAACTATACATAGAGAAAATTGATATTTGTTTAATTAAGTTGATTATGAAACTGTAAAGATGAGTTTTACTCTCTTCATTAATTAATTTGTTTGATAATTAAAAAATTATAATATTTATTACATCTCATAAATTACAAAAACCTCCATTTATTCACATTTTTCTACTTAAATGACATATCTCCTCAACTCCTTTCTATGATTCCCTTCATTACCTCTACATTTAGTTTTCCCAAAATATAATGGCTTTAAATTTTAGTCTATCATTTGCACATCAACTATTCAAGGTTTACATGTAAGAACATTTTCACGGATGCATATGTTTTTTCTCTATTTGTGGCTGTAAGCTTTTGGTGACAAGACATACTCTAACTTTGTTTTTGTTTTTTTAAATTAGGAAAATACTACGGTGTTGCGTTGTTCTTTTTATTAGTTGGTTGATCCATCTCATGACTTACAAAATCTTTATCTATTTATATTTTTTTATTTAAATAACATGTCTCCTCCATTCCCTTTTACCTAATTCTTTCTCTCTCTTTTTATGACTTCTTCCCATTTTTCTTTCATTTACATCATATATTAAAATTACTTAAAATTAAGTCATTTATCTATTACATATATGAACGCTCTAAATAATTTTAAAATTGAATGATTTATTTTCCTGATGACGCTGTGTACATATTTCGTATTCAAAAAATTATTTCATTTATAATTATTTAATATTGTAAATGAGGGGCAAAAATGAAAGAATTTTTCAACATCTCCCTTAAACTTTAAACAATTCACTTGTTTTGAACTATGAAAAATGGCTCAACAATTCACTTATTTTGAAATAGAGGGAGTATGTATTATTTATTAACACTCAAGATTTTTAAAGTTTGTACTAAAATAATGAAATATATTTTTCTATTTTCTAACTTTTTAGTAATTAAATAAAACGACCACAACGAAACATACAAAATCCACACTAAAATGAATTGACGTACTATTTTAGTGAAATATATTGAGTTATAAAGATAAACTTTTTTTATTTGTGTGAAGACGAAAAAAGAATTATAAATAATTTCGATATGATATAAAAAACAGACAATAACAAAAACTATTATATAGTAAGAGTCCTACTTTATTTCTTTTTTCTCCTTTTTCTTTTTCTTTTTATTTTTTTGCTTTTTTGTCATTATTTTTTAAATTTTTGATTTTCTCTAAATAATTACACATTTAGTGAGTTTTGTAACTCCTCAAGAGTTAAAATATTAATTATTTATTATTTGTATAATAATTCTTTGATAATTAAAATAAATAAAAATGACGATATAATTTTGTATCGAGCTGTTTGTTGAAACATTAATATTGATTGCTTTTCAATTTTATTAGTAGGATTTTATATATTCATCTTTTATTTGATTAGAAAATAGTTATTTGTTCTTTCCTTTGTATTACTATTGACATGCCTTTTGTTATTTTTCATAATTTAACTTGCACAAAAATAAAGACTTTTAAAAAATATTTCGTACCTAACAAGTATGATTTTTTGTTAAATAAATCATATTGAGGAATGATTTAAAAAAGGTCTAAGTTCAGTAGTTCCTCATAAAAAATAAGCATCCCTTCTTTTAAAATATGAGGAGGACGAATTATGTACTTTTCATTTGATGATCAACGGCAAATAGAAAATTAATTTAGTATTTTTTTTTTCAAAATATAAAACATGTTTTTTTCACCCCTAACAAAATAATAAGAAAATTGTATCTTATAAATTAAAACAATTATGATAAACATTTTAAAGTTTTTACCTAAGTATTGATCATATTTCTTTTTTTTTAGTATGTGCTACTTTATAAGAAAATTTTGTCTCTAAAATAGTTGTTATAATCGCGTGAAGCGCGAACATGTTAACTAGTATATTTCAATTACACAATAATGATACAATAAAAATTCTGGAAAATTACAATAGGAAAACGACTTAATTAAGAGACAATAAAAATTAAAAAGAGATGAAAAGCCAAATACTCTGAAAGGGAATGTGTCAATATACTCTTCAGAACAATTACGTAAACCGTTCTTTCTCATCAGTTGTCTTTATCAGATTAAAAAATATCCTGCTTTTAATGTTTTAAAATTTATTTATATTTCTTAAAAATTTGAAGTAAACAACACGTAATCCCCATCCCAAAACCCAATATATTAGCTGTAACAAGCCAAATGACACACTTGTAATAATCTACTAAATTTATCCTATATTTGATGGACACTTTCTATTTGACATGCTAATTAAGAAATCATTAATAAATTGATCAATTGTATTATTTTATCCTTTGTTCATATTAATTAGTTTCTTGATAAAAGAAATTTTGAATATTTAAAATTTGTTTATACTTTCAAAGGTCATATTAATTATAGGAGTAAAATGAATTTTTTTTAATTAATTCTATTCTGCTTTAATAAGTAATCAACTAATATAACATAAATATTTTTAGTAAGATGGTCATTTAATATGGGACAGAGGTACTACTTTCTTTATCCTTAATTACTTGTTCATTTTTTACTTGGCATATCTATTAAAAAAAAATTGACATAGTTGTTTACCATTTTACCCCTATTAATTGATAGAATTTCAAAATCAATTTACTCATCAAAGATGTATTGTCTTTTTCAAAAATACTAACTCTCTAAATAAATTGAGGATATAATTGATAAAAACATTTTACTTTTTCTTAATTTGTTAAAAATGACAAGTAAAAGAGAACTATGAATTAAAATCAAACAAGTAAAAGGTGACCGAGGGAATATTCTGATGTTTACACAATTCATGGAATCATTTAATTGTTAGCTATGTGTTCACAAATCATGTAATTATTTAATTGTTATCTTGATGTTTACACAACATAAATGAGATTTTCCATCAAATATAAGTTGATTTGTATCAATGACGTCCAGCGATGAGAACTCCTTGTCTATTTACCTCCGATATATAAATGTTGTCACGTAGAATGTTAGATGAAGATTATTTTAAAATGAGAGAAGTGTTAAAAATATTTGTAATTTTCGAACAATTGATAATTCTAAAAATATTTTTGTATTTGATTAACTAAACTTAGATATATCCTCGATCATCTCCGATCTGTCACATGACATAGCAAGCGGTCTCAAACTCTTATAACGACATAAGATTTTTAATAAAAAATCAAGAGAAATGTTCAAATACTCTTAAACTTGACGAGAATTTAGAGTTGTATTTAACTCATGTTGTAAGATCGGATGTGTATTTAAGTTTAGTTAATCAATGAAAGGGGTGTTTTTAAGACTATCAATAATTCTGGAATAAAACTAATAATCCATACCTAATTTAAAAGCGTTTTCAATATTTCTCTCTTTTAAATTAATAAAAAATCGATGATATCCCCATTCAAGAGTGGACCCATGCTGGCTATATTATAGTGCATGTTCAAGCACCAGTTATTTTCAAACACAAAATAAAAATTAACACAAATTATTTGTTGTTACATTTGACTCATGAGGACCAGTGATCGAAAAGACAAGGGATAAGGGTCTGAAAAATATCTCAACTTTAATCGAATTTGCTGTTACGATACTAAATTTTGTTTGGTACGCTGTCTGCGAATTAAGAGAGTCCACTCCTGAATCAGGTTACTTAACCACAAAAACACAGGCACAATCTGTGAAAATAAGAAGAGAACAAATGTAAATTTGGAAGAGAAAATATTGATTCTTTTCTACATTTAAAATATCTTTGCATCCCATCATACATACATGCGCTACTACTAGAGCTTATTAGAAACCGCCTCTAACTTATTAGAGTTGTGCACATGATTTTCACTTTATGGTACACTAGCCCAACAACAACATACCCAGTGAAATCCCACTAGGTGGGGTCTGGGGAGGGTAAAGTGTACGCAGACCTTACCACTACCTCGTGGAGGTAGAGAGGCTGTTTCCGGAATACCCTTAGCTCAAGTGTAACAAAGCCAAGTAAAGGAAGAGAATTATATAAAGCATAACATCCAATAAGAAAAATAGTGCATAATCAACAAAGGGGGCAATACATCAAGAAAATAATGCGAGAAGTGAAACGCAGTAAACAACATAAGGCAATAGGGATCACATACAAGAACTACAAGTGTACGGCTAAGACTCCTACAAACGCTAACAACCCATACCCTCGCCAGGAAAGACAACACGCTAACCCTACTAGCCTTCAACCTTAATACGTGACCTCCACTCCTTCCTATCTAGAGTCATGTCCTCGGTAATGTGTAGCTGGGCCAAGTCCTGTCTAATCACCTCTCCCCAATACTTCTTGGGCCTACCTCTACCCCTCCGCGTACCCTCTACTACCAGCCCCTCGCACCTCCTCACTGGGGCGTCTGCGCCCCGTCTCTTCACATGTCCAAACCATCTCAGTCTCGCTTCCCTCAGCTTGTCCACCACCGAGGCCACTCCCACCTTCTCCCGGATAACCTCATTCCTAATCTTATCGCTCCTAGTGTGCCCACACATCCATCTCAACATCCTCATCTCCGCAACATGCATTTTCTGAACATGTGAGTTCTTGACTGGCCAACACTCCGCTCCATACAACAAGGACGGTCTAACTACCACTCTGTAGAACTTACCTTTAAGTTTAGGCGGGATTTTCTTATCACACAAGACTCCAGAGGCAAGCCTCCATTTCATCCAAGCAGCCCCAATGCGATGTGTGACATCATCGTCGATGTCACCACTTTCTTGGATTACAGACCCAAGATACTTAAAACTTTCTTTCTTAGGAATGATCTGTGTGGCAAGTCTCACATCCACATCTGCCTCATCCAATGCATCACTGAATTTGCACCCCAAATATTCTGTTTTGGTCCTACTCAACCTGAACCCTTTGGACTCCAGCGTTTGTCTCCACACCTCCAACCTCGCATTAACTCTGTCCCGCGTCTCATCAATCAGTACTATGTCATCCGCAAATAACATACACCATGGGACATTCTCCTGGATGGACCGCGTCAACTCATCCATCACCAAAGCAAATAGAAAAGGGCTAAGGACTGATCCCTGGTGCAACCCCATCTCAACTGGGAAATGTTCCGAGTCTCCTCCAACCGTTCTAACCCGAGTCTTGGCTCCACCGTACATGTCCTTTATCGCCCTAATATAAATCATCGGGACACCTTTAGCCTCCAAGCACCTCCAGAGGACATTCTTTGGCACCTTGTCATATGCCTTTTCAAGGTCAATAAACACCATATGAAGGTCTCTCTTCCTTTCTCTATATTTTTCTACCAGTCTTCGCATCAGATGGATGGCTTCGGTAGTCGATCGTCCCGGCATGAATCCAAACTGATTCTCAGAGATGGACACCCATCTTCTCACCCTCATCTCCACCACTCTCTCCCAAATCTTCATAGTATGGCTTAGCAATTTGATACCCCTATAGTTGTTACAGTTTTGGATATCACCCTTGTTTTTATACAACGGAACCATCTATTCCAATCTTGCCTAACTTAGACAACTTTCCCTTTTTCAATATGTATCTTGTCGTTCTGCTAACACGTCTTGCTATACAACTACTAGCTAGTTGATGGTGTTATTTCATGACATTATATTGTTGCACAACTCTGACAGAAATCATAGAATACTACAAGAAGTTGCACTTACAGATATGGAAAGGGACATGTTCAAAATAAATACCAATTGATAATGTATAGGAAGAATACTTACCCCAATCTCCCTAGCCGCCTAAGTTACATAACTTCCATCTTTTTCTTATGAGTTTCGGTCCACATTTTGCCTCGATCAAATTAAGAAGGGAAAAGGCCTAAACAATGTCAGAGAAGAAGAAGCAGTAGAAAGAAACAAAAAACCCACAATGGTGTCAAAGAAGAAAAAGAACAATTAGAAGTGTTAAGTACCTTTGTTTTTTCATCCAAGCGATAATTAACAAACAATGCCCATTGATCTTTGGGTATGCCATTCGGATATTTTCTAATAATCTCTTCTTTACTCAATAAGGGATCTTTTGCCGCATGCCATAGTTTATGTCTGTGGTCCTTCCACTTTTTGCTAAGATTACCACGAGCCCATCTTTTTGCCTTTTGGACGATCAACCCCAAAGAGAAATCGAGCCTTTAAAAAAAAGTTGAGTTTAGCGCAGTTTTACATATGTAACTAAAAGATGCAAGCTACACAAAACAATTTACAAGGTAGTACCATTAGGATTTCATCAAAAACACGATCAAAACAAGAATTGGGCATGTCTGGCCATTTAGTAAAGTTGATTGGAAAGTACAGAGGATTTGTGTCAGTTCCAATATTACAAGTTCAATGTGCAAAATTTGTATGCAGAAGTCGTTTCCTGTTCTGATTTTACAACACTAAAACAATATGTAAAATTTTCTGATTCAACTCATCCCCTCAAAACATTATATAATGTTCCATGTTTCGACTCTAAGTAAGAAATTCACTGTATATATTGCATCAGTTCCATAAAGTTAACAAAATCAATCACATAAAAATATCAATTACAGTAGCCTTCTACATTGAATAACTCCATTTTTAACCTAATAATTGAATTATACAAAAAAAATAACAAAATGTAACTCAAATCTAAATGAGAAAAAAAAAACCTAACAAACACTTGAATCCTACATGCATGAACCGTAACAAATCTCTGCTATCTCATGAACTCTAACAAATAGAAAAGAGAATACAGAGATTGAAAAATAATCTAACAAAAAGCTTACCTGGTGATGGCAAGTGCTTTGCTGGAGAGCGAAAATTCAAATTCAAATTCAAATTGAGAAGCCTATACTTGTATATATATGAGCTATATATGTAGCTAATCCACAGTGTACGCCATGATGGACATCTGATTTGGGCGATTGATTTGAGGATACTGAGAGCTTACCGGAGCTGATTTGGGGATAGTGAAAAGATGATTTGGGAATGAAAAGTACCCTACTGAGAATCATAATTAAGGAAAATGGAGTTTTAAATGAAATTAAGGAAAAGAAATAAATGAAATTAAGGAAAAGATGCTTACGTATAAAATGAAAGGAAATCTGTTTAAAATATTTTAAAATTTCAAACAGCGGTTCAAAGCGTCGTAGTTTTGATAATAACCGTTGTTATTGGAATATTTAATATGACGTGTGGAAAGACGTCGTATTATTTTACGTTTGCGGCGGTTCTATGAAACCGTTGTAATATAACCGCCGCAATATTTCTGTTTTTTTGTAATGATACCAAATCTGCATCTTTGCTTTCAAGGCATTAACCTTCTTCCAGTACCAACTTGAATCCAATGGTGGAGTATGTATCCATATGTTATCATTGTTTTTCATATATACTTTATGTACCTATTTGATCCATAACACATCTTCCTTCACAGCAAGTTGCCATAGCAGTCTACCAACAGAGGCCATATTCCACAACTTACTACCTTAGATGTTCAACCCACCAAACTTCTTAGGAATGCACACTTGTTCCCATGAAACTAATGGCACTTTTCTTGCTTCCTCAGTATTCTCCACAAATAATCTCTACATTTTTTATCCACATTCTTTAGTACACTCTGAGGCAATATGAATACGAAACAGTGAGAAATAATTTATGTGGTAGAATATGATTTTTCCACTTATTTTACATCGAACTAGCTCACTAGAGAACGTCGTACAATTAAGCACAAAACAATGTCGAGTTAAAGGTCA
The DNA here is from genome assembly GCF_000226075.1 of Solanum tuberosum. Taxonomy (NCBI): domain Eukaryota; kingdom Viridiplantae; phylum Streptophyta; class Magnoliopsida; order Solanales; family Solanaceae; genus Solanum; species Solanum tuberosum. Next base: position 183,090 of record NW_006239607.1, on the reverse strand, counting down.
GGATTCATGTATTTATCGTCTCATGCGTATTCTAATTCATGCTGGCTTATTTATTGAAGAAGAAGAGGATTATTTACGTATTTACTCCGTCTTCACGTCTTCTCCTTAAAGACGAGCCTAATAATTTGAGCATGATCCTTTTATTCAAATGATACTTGATCCAATTATGATGGATCCGTGGCACTATCTCAGCCAATGGATCCAAAATGGCGGGCCTAGCTTCTCCATTTGCCACCACTCATGGCAAGCACATCTTTGAAGGAACCAAAATTTAACCGTCTAATTAATGATGCCCGTTTGGTCATGAGCGTGTTGATTCCACAAATAAATTGTACTGTCTTAGATTTGCCTCATGTAATTGAAGGAAGCAATAGAACCTGAGCTATGTCGGAAGAGACATATTTAACTCCATTCCTTCTGTCGATGCAGTTGTACTAAGGGGTCGTTTGGTTACGGTATAAGATACATCTTATTCATGTATAAAAAGTTGCATTAGCTTTACTATGTTTGATAGATATTTTGTATTAGGTATAAAAGTCAACATAACTTATATCATGTTTGGTTGGTAAGAATTTAAATGTTGTATAAAAGTTATTCATGTATTCCCTTATTTATACGGTGTTTGGTTGCATTTTTTGTTGTCCTTCATAATTAATATAAACATAACTTATCTATGTATAAAGTTATGCAGGGTAAAAGGTAGAATAAGTTAAGTGGTATTAGTTATACATGTATTAAAATGATAAATTACATATTTACCCTATTAATTTTATTTTTTTAAAATTGAAAACTTTACTGTTTTCCTATCTACCTTTGTTGTTTTTATTTCTTTTTATAGTGTTGTCAATCTTTTTTATATTATATATTTTTACCAACTCTTCTGAATTACGAATTACTCCTTCTTTGTAGAAAATTTCTTTTGCAGATTGTTTACATATAATTTTAAAATTTTAAAAACACGTTGAAGACACTTGTTTAGTACAGCTGTTAGATTTTTTATGTTAAATATTTTCATTTAAAAAATAAATTTTAATCAAACCAACATATGGAAAGAGAAAAAATATTTTTTTGTAACAAAAAAAATTGACAACCTTCCACAAAGAATGGAAACCTGATAGAAGAGTTATAAATAAGTTATACTGTATTTCATAAATTTATCATTTCAGGTATTGTAAAAAAATTAATTTTATTTTATTTTTTTTAATTAGATACTTTATTATTTTCCTATCTACATTTGTTGTTTTTATTTCTTTTTATA
>NW_006239607.1:180124-181265 GCF_000226075.1 Solanum tuberosum | reverse complement strand
TAATAACATCAGGAAATTTTGAAGCAAAATCAATAGATCGTTGAATTGGGGTAACCTTCCCCTGGCAAATAAGATGTCCTAAAAATCTAACTTCAGTTTGAAATAAACTCATTTTTGGTTTAAAAATTACCAAACCATTTTGTATAACAATTTTCTTGAAAATGTCCAAATGTTTTATGTGCATTTCAAGAGTTTTTGAATAAACTAAGATATCATCAATATAGACAATGATAAAATCCAAATATGGGTTAAAAATATCATTCATAATTTTCTGAAATTCAGAAGGAGCGTTTTTCAACCCAAATGGCATAACATTCCATTCGTATTGTCCAAATGAAACATTAAAGGTAGTTTTATAAGAGTGCTCTTTAAATATTTGAATCTGCCAATAACCTGATTTTAAATCAAATTTAGAAAATATATTGGCGTCGTACAATCTTGAAAGCAAATCCCTTTAATAATAATAATAATAATAATAATAATTGCTTTAATAAAGTTCTCTATTATTTCGATTCGGATTTCTTCCTTGAATTCGGATGTTAACAAGCTAGATTGAAGATGACTGCGCAGACTACCGCCCGTCTTCTCAGATCCTGGTTTCGTTGGTATCAGAGCCTAGAAACTTTCATGGTAAGTATGAGATTGATGTGAAGTATTTCGGCATAGATATATTCTCTTGATCATGGATCTAAGAGATACTAGTACTAAAAGTACCCGACTGGAAGAGGTAGATATACCTCAAAACCTTGATTTGTTAAACAAATGGACTATTCTAAAAATCGATATAAAAACCATTTATTATTATGGTTGGTTTGATAAGATCTCTAATAAACAGTTGATAAAAACTACTGAGCAATCTCTAGCGTTAAATTCGTCTGAACAGACTATTCATTTATTGAATAAACATGATATTGATGTTTATAGAAATCAATACAAATTCTTGCATATTGGTATGGTTCAAATTGCTTTCAAACCCCCAACTCTTAAAGGGTTACCAGAGACATTTTTAGCTGCTCTTTGCGATGCGAGAAATTTGAATTTTAGACAATTTTTGATGGGTTCGATTGAATCCACAATGGCCTATGGTCCAGTTTATTTTAACACTCAGCCAAATTTGCAGTTATCTTTGACTGATTCTAAT
>NW_006239607.1:179289-179804 GCF_000226075.1 Solanum tuberosum | reverse complement strand
TGAATATTCTCATATTACTCAAAATGTTGATGGAAAGATTTGTATTCAGTTTGATGAAAAAAGTGCTCCTTCTAATAGAAATTTTTTCTCTTCTGATACAAGATTACTTGTCATCCAACACATCTCACCGATTGACCCTAGTTATGGTCCAGCTCGAAATCGTGCTGCTTCTTTGCATACTTTATCTTCGGTCATATCTGCTGATAAAAATAAAATTAAAATTAATCCTCTATTAAATATTGTTCAAACAAATGATAAATCATCTGATATTTTTGATAAGGATATTCCTTCTGTATCCGAAATGGATTTCAATCTTAATGATACTTAATGATGACTGTACACCAAATCGATTTTAGTTCAAGTTCACTGGCACGAAAGTATATTCAAAACGAATTTGCAAATGATAAATGGATCCAGTTTAAAACTTGATTTTTTGACACCTACAAACCAGAGGATCTGCATAATATTTCTCAAGAGTTTTATGAAACTTGTGCTTTGCATAATCATATTATGTT
>NW_006239607.1:176022-176850 GCF_000226075.1 Solanum tuberosum | reverse complement strand
TTATAATCTTGAATTGTCTTGGAAATCAAGTCCAACAGCTCTTGTCTGTATAATGACTTGTCTTAGTGGCTCCGTCTAGTAAGTCGTGGTCTCAGCACTCTAGTCAAGAAACCATATATAAATTTATGCATATTTAGATAAAGTCTAGATCTTTCATGGTAGATATAAAAGTGAAGTTAGTTATCCGACATAGATATAATTCTTTAGCTGGACATAGTCCCGGCTTAGATTGGAGAATTTAATAAAGTAAATTAAAGACAAGAAAGGAAGAATATTAGTACCTTAAAACTTTCTTTATTTGACTGGCAGTCTCCGGCAAACTCACAACTTTTAATACAAGAGAAAAGAATGAGAGAGAGAGTGGTTCCGAAAACCTGCCCCTTCTAAAACAAAACAAACCTATTTATAGAAACTAAAAAGCATCTAGGAATAGTAGTAGAGGGTCCCCTATGTGGGTCCTAGAAACAGTATATCTACTGTTGCAACAGTGTTTCTACATCCGCTAAATCTTATCTTTAAGTTTTGAAAGGAAATTTTCTACTTTCTTCAGTGTGTCTTCTGAAATCGGCCTTTCTGATTCATATGACTGAGCCTCGTGAGTATCATCACTTGTTTTACTGCGCATAGATGAATCTGATTTTGCGTAGTGCGTTATATTAAGAAGAAGGTTTTTCTTGACTTCTTCCAAATAATTATTAATCATTTTATTTTGATCATCCTCATCTTGATTAGAAATTCTTTTTGCCATATGTCTCACTGAAGTGTCAGCAATTATTCCTTTATGAGGAATTGATTATTATTATTTATTTTATTTTTTATTTTTTTATT
>NW_006239607.1:171736-175666 GCF_000226075.1 Solanum tuberosum | reverse complement strand
AAGTATAAAAACCTTAAATTAATCAACTTTTTATCATGTTAACAGCTTTAAGGGTATTTCAGACATTTTGATAAAAAAAAAAGTGTTTACCAACACTTATTTGCCAAACACATCAATAACTTTTTTTTCAACTGCAACACTTTTATCCAAACACATAACTACTTATTTTAAAAATAAGTTTCAGCACTTTAAAAAGTTACTTTTTTTAAGTCAATCCAAACGGGCTCTAAACCCTGCATAACTAAACCATGTATAACTGATACTTGCATAACTAAACTCTGCATAACTCTAACCAGTAACCAAACGGCCCCTAAAGGTACGTAACTTAAAATTCATATTACAATACTCTGTAAATGTACATGTACATGTAGGCAGTGGCGGATGTAGAGTGTGTCCAGGGGGTCATCCAACCCCCCTCGGGAAAAAAATTACACTATATATATAAGATCAATTTTTTTGTGTACGTGTATATATTTAAAATTGAACCCCTTGAGCATATGTCAAAGGAGTAGCTCAATGGTTTATGGGGTTCAGGATTTCGCCTATATGTGAGCTTTGGGTCACAGGTTCAATAATGTTTTACCTTTGATGAATCATATATTATAAGCAGTTAGTACTACTTGACTGGGAGGACGAAGATTGTATAAAAATATTGAAGAAATGTAAAGAAGCAATTCCAAATAAGGAGAAATGGAGGAAAGGTGATCATCATTGACATGGTACCGATAGATCATAACGAGTAACGACGACAATAAGTCATATGAAACTCAACTTTTCTATGACATGCGTATGATGGTCGCTGTTTCTGGAAAACAAAAAAGGGAACAAGAATGGGCAAAACTCTTCTATGATGCTAGTTTTAGTGACTACAACATTATTCCTATCTTAAGGATTAAGATGTGTTATTGAGGTTTACCCTTAATTGGACAAATTAAATAAAACATGACCCTGCATATATTTAATATTTGCCATTGCCACTAGTAATAATAAAAATAATAGAAGCCAGTAATTAATCTAGTGAAGATTTCCGTTCTTTATGTGTTAATAAAAGAACTCTTGTATTGTTATGCGCATGAATTTTGAGTACTTCGGCTTCTTCCATTCAAAAAGAGATAGGTAGTCTTTCCCTGGTAAATACTTAGCTTCTTGAAGTGAAGCAAAGACATTATTGAAGAAAAGAATTCAATCGTAATCTTGCTTTTTGTATTTTAATCTTCTAAAGATAACTTTTCAACAAACAAAATTCCTTGAAAGTAATGTTTTATTTCATGAGAATCTGATGAAGGGTTATAATGTGATAAGACAAAATTTTGGACAAAAAACAATGGAGTACCGTAGGGCTGGTAAAATGGTTTAATAAATTTGACCTGTTAATTAGATATGGGTCCTATAAATGATTTTATTTTAAAATGAATCAACTATGAATATTATCCACTAGAAAAGGGATATTGAGATAAATAATATGGATATTTATATCATCAACAGAAAATGGTTAAAATTGCTTCTGAACTATGTGAAATAGACTACTTATACCGTCTGTTATGTATCGTTCCAAAAGCATACAATAGAAGCTAATACTCTATCTTATGTTCCCTGTTTGTGCATTATTGGAAATGTTATTCTTCATCTCCTATGTGTTAACAAAGGAACCGGCCTCTTGTATATTTATTTATTTTCCTTTTATTAATGATATTCCTTAATTCCTAATACAGAGTGTATGCAATAATAAATGTTTTAGTACAATTTTCGAACTGGAAAATTTTGGTCAAAATGTGAATGATATACCAAGACAGCATTTCATATTTAGAAGGAAAGTCATCAAAATATGAATAACTTTCCAATAGAAATTTGATTTATGACAATACTTGCCATATCTTAAGAAATCAAATTTTATGTATAGTGAATCTCCTTAATTCTTCTAAATATGGCATGTTATTTATCACATGTCTACTAATTTATCTTATAAATATAGATTTCATAGTCACAACATTACACATCTCAAACAAAAAATCTCACAAAAATGGCACTGCCTAATAATATTGGATACGAAACTAATGAAGTCCTTGCTGCTCAAGCACACATAGCGAACCATGTGTTGAATTACATCAATTCTATGTCACTCAAATGTGCAATTCAGCTCGGAATTCCAGATATCATTCATAGCCATGACCCCATCCGATTTAGTGAATGCTCTCCCTATCAACAAATCGAAAGGTCACGATTGTATTTATCGTCTCATGCGTATTATAATTCACGCTGGCTTCTTTACTCAAGGAGAAGAAGGTTATTTACTTACTCCAACTTCGTGTCTCCTCCTTAAAAACGAGCCGTTGAGTCTAGCCCCGTTTGTTCAAGCGCAATTGGATCCAATTTTAATGAATCCATGGCACTCACTCGGTGAATGGTTCGCGAACGGGGACTCTACCCCATTCGCGACTGCTCATGGGTTTAACCGTTTATTTAACGAAGCTATGGGAAGTGATGCACGGTTGATCACGAGTGTGTTGATTAAAAATGGTAAGGGAGTTTTTGAAGGGTTGAAATCGTTGGTGGACGTTGGAGGCGGCATTGGAACTGTGGCTAAAGCCATTTCTAATGCTTTTCCAGAGTTGAAATGCTCTGTTTTCGATCTGCCCCATGTTGTTGAAGGCTTGGAAGGGGGTAAAAACTTGAGCTATATTGGTGGAGACATGTTTAAGTCTGTTCTATCTGCCGATGCAATTTTACTAAAGGTACTTGTCCTTCATTTAATTCGTTCATAATTTGCTTGCGTCAAAATGAATTGGGTCAAAAGTAATCAAATGACCGATCAAGATAATAGTTTGAATTGCAATTTGACCCGTTATTACCCGATAATTTGATGAGTCATTTTAAGTTCAATTTGTTACGTTAAGTTAACAAATGGATCATGACTCAACTAGTTTAGTCTTAGTCGGATTGAATGGGCTACTAAAAGTTATGTTGATTTTACTATCTCTTGTATTAGTTTTTCTTCGATTTGTCTTGTTTTTTGTGTTGAATGGATTTTATGGTTTGATGACAAGCAGTGGATATTACATGATTGGAGCGACGAAGACTGTGTTAAGATACTGAAGAAATGCAAAGAAGCAATTCCGAGCAAGGAGAATGGAGGAAAGGTGATTGTGATTGATAATCAGAAAGGAGATGACAAATCATTTGAAACTCAGTTGTTTTCAGATGTACTGATGATTGTTCATGTTTCTGGAAAAGAAAGAAATGAACAAGAATAGGCAAAGCTGTTCTCTGATGCTGGATTTAGTGACTACAAGATTAGTCCTATCTTGGGATTAAGGTCTGTTATTGAGGTTTACCCTTAATATAGAGCTGGTCAAATAGAATGTTAGCTGAGTGATGCATTTTGAATTTTTTGAATAAGGTAATATTAGAAAGCAAAGAAATCTGGAGAGTGTTTCCCTTGTAAAGGGTAATGTGAACATTGTTCTTTTTCCTCTTTATTATTGGTAATAAATAAAGGAGCCTTTTATGACTTGTGATTGATTGATGGTTGGTGCCTGGGTATTGGAACTAGATCACAACAAACTTGCAATTAACTCTTCTTTTATGGAGTCTGAGCTGATTAAAAAAATGGAGTTTGAAATTTTAATGAAATCTTTGCCAGTTGAACCTCTCTTTATTTTTCTTATAATTTAGGGATAAGGGTCTGAAAAATACTTTAACTTTGGCTGAAATACAATATTAAATAGTGCAGGGGTAAAAGATCTTCCATAAAGTTTGGTATCGTAACAACAATTTCGGCCAAAGTTAGAGTATTTTTTAGACTCTTATCCCTATAATTTATGGCCATTTATATTATTGCCTGGAGATTTCTTTCGAGAAAAAATTGAAAATCTTATGCAAAAATGTTAGACATCAGTCTAAAGGTAGTCTTATGTTTTTATATATATATAT
>NW_006239607.1:166590-171670 GCF_000226075.1 Solanum tuberosum | reverse complement strand
TATATATGTAACACTAGACCGAGTCTAATATTGTTTGGAAAAATGATCTTTTAAAGGTTATATTCTACAACTTTTAAAAATTTAAAGAGAAAAAATTAGAAATAACAAACATAATAGACATAATAAGGCTCTATAGCTATAGTTTCGATAACTACACTTCATAGCTATAGTTTTGTTTGCTATGGAGGCTGTGGTTTGTATATTTCTGTTCGTTTTTATATTCGTTTGCAAATATACAAATAGGTTATGTCTGTACAATTATGTATTTATACATTTTCAGAACCCCGCTTGTATATTTCACTTGCCAATATACAAATATGGTAATTTATTGTGAATTTTTCATAAATCATATACAGCTAGAGTAAACATATACAAAATTCTGGATTTATTCAATCAAAAATTTATACCAATCAAATGAATTATGAATATGAATTTGTATGAATCAGCCTTAACTTTAGCACATTTCATTAGTGTAAAGTGTAAACCAAGTCCAATCGAGCAGGCCCATAAGCTCAAAATTCAAACCTTGTGTTACTTGACTTTTCTCAACTTAGAAAAATGAAGTCAAGTTTGATTATAGTGAATAATGATCATTGACTACTATTATTCCTACTGGCCACTACAAGACAAAGATAATTAAACCAACGAAATACTTTAAAGAAATAAAACAAAATTGGGGATACGGAAAGAGAAATGTTGGAGGGAATTACAAAGTGGAAAATCGAACACCCACCAACAAAGTGAAAATTCAAGCAGCCAATTAACTAAGCTACCTTCCCTTAAGAATCCATTTGTTTTCATGTACAAGAAAATTTGTGGAAGGAACTTTTGTTTTGTGAGGGAAATCATGGTAACCAATTGTATAAGTTCTACTCATTGGTCATTAATCATTATAATAAATAAAAAGTTATACATGTTGGAATGATAATTGAAATAACTGTCAAATAAAACTACTCTTATACTTGTCATTGCTCATCAAGTTTCTTTGAACAATTGAACTTTTAATTCATCAAATCGACATCACAAAAAGGTACAGATTAACCGGTTATTTAGCTCAAAAACTATGTTTCTACACCATTTTGTTGACTTTTACTTATTCCGTTTTCTTTTTCAAGAGTCAAACTATATATATGGATTTTAACATGCATTTTACGATGTATTTGCTTTTATATTAATATAAGATGAATTACAACTTAAAGTATTTTCGTATAACTCTAAAATATTAACTGAATTTAATTTAGTTTAGCTCCAAGCCTTCAACAATTAGTCAAATTGACTCTTATAAAGCGAAACGTGACAAATAAAAATTAAACGGAGAAAGTATCTCCTACCGAATTTAGGAGTTGAAGATGACAAACAATTACTACTACTACTATTTTAACTTTTTTAAGTCCAAATTTGGATTGAAATAATTTATTAATTTAGTGGCTATAACAACAACGTACCCTATCGGGCATTAACTCTGAAGTGTCTATTCTTGTTTTCTTAATTTAATAAATCTTCTGAATTGACCTGCTTATTAATGAGGAGATAATAGGTAATTGTTTCATAATTAATGTAGTGTTTGATTGATGTTATATAAAATTAATATAAAATTTTAATTGATCGTATAAAAAGAAACAAGTGTTGCATAATTAATGTACTGTTTGATTGATGTTATATAAGCATTAAATTATGCATGAATTTAATATTACTTTATGCTAGATAGAATGTGTGAATTTAGCAGTGTTTGCCCAAATACAAATGGCTTAGAGTTCTACCAAAAATAAAATGGCTACTCAATTCTTTAATCTTATATATGTATTACTAATAAGTTCACTAAATATTCATAAATATTTGATTGTGAACACATATTTCAAATTTTGAATTGGTCTCTATTAGAATAGGTATATTAAGAGTGCAAGGATTATATATACTAGTTGAAGACAAAATATCCTTTTAAATTAAGTAATTCATGTATAATAGTCTATTATTTGTAATTATTGTATAACATTAATTCTCTCATTATTAATCACTCTCATAAAATCTCAATGCAATATAATCCCCACAAAAATAACATTAGTCTTACATTTCCTTTTTTCACTTTTTATAGGCCCATCATACTTCTATATTTCAAATAGTCTTAAACCTTTTTCCCCAACCCTATTGGCCAATTTAACTTTCTCCCAATCAGAGCAAACAACCTGGCTCCAAAAACATCATAATTTTACAGCTTGTTTCACTTTCCCAAACCTATGCTTAATTATTAATCAACTAAGCATCTTTCACTTTTCTGGTGACTAGTATTGCAGTTAGAAAGCCACATCCATCAAGGTGTAAAGTGTTTTATTTTTTTGGGCATTATATTCGATATTTGAAGGTTATTAGTCCAACTAATCTGAAATCGTGTTGAGTAGATTCATTAAGATCAGCTAATGCATTTTTCTACCAAAAGGTGTATTTGGTACTCCTAAAGGAAATATACTTTTCATTATATCTGTTTTCTCTGAAAAATAAGATTGGAATTTCTTATTTCTTTTAAATATTTGATAAATAAGCAGAAAATATTATTAAGGAAACATTTATACATAATTTAGGTAGAGATGCTATGCTTTAATTTTCATTTAGAATAGCAACACCCTTTGAAGGACTAGCCAATGATCACTTGTAGAAGGGGATGCAGAATTAAGCTTGATTTTGTGAAGTAGCACTGAGCTTCTTGTGTACTCTTTTTTATCAGTCTCTCAAATACCATCATGCAACCCCACCTCATTACCTACTACATTGAATGTGGTGACTTTCATGATTCTTCTCCCTCATTACATTTCTTAATAATTAAATATTTACGTACTTTATAAGCATATAATCATGATTGGAATGTACTTCCTTAGTTCACTTTTTTGCTTAAGAGCTCGTTTGGATTGACTTAAAAAGTAGTTTTTAAGCCAAAAATAAAAAGTTAAATTTAAATTACTTTTAATCAAAAAACTAAAAAGTAGTGGGAGACCTACTTTTGGTTTTTGACTTATTGAAGTCATTTTTAATTTATTTTAAGTCATTTTTTACTTTGTCAAACACTTCCTAGTTTATTTTAAGTCATTTTTAACTTATTTTAAATTATTTTTTTTATTTTTCAAACACTTTCAGAAGTCAAAAACTGACTTAAAAGTAGATTTGACCAACTTTTAAGCCAATCCAAACACCCTCTAAGTCACTTTTACTAATATTGAAAGTTAAATTGAAGTAGGTTGATTTAATTTTTAAAATTTTAAATTTAGATATTCGAAAATTATATGAAAAATACTATAAATTGTGATCTTTTTATATATTAATATAATTAAAAATGCATTTTAAAATATTAATCAAAGTTCATGTAATTTAATCCTCAAAAAATAAAATGTGATAAATAAAAATAACGGTAAAACACACTTGAGTGTCTTTGCTAAATTAGGATGGGAGTTCTATGAACCAAGTCATTTTGTTACTTTTCCAAATTATTATATTTTCCATATAAACCCCCCATCTTTAATAAGATTAGCTATAACATTTCATTGAGTGTTTTTTTTCATTTAAAAGTATATATAATTTGATTTAGGTTCTTATCAAATTTTCAACGTATCAATTTGTATTCCCCTTTGAAATAATGTCACGACCCAAAAATGGATGTGATGGCACTCGTCTTAACCCACCAAGACAAGTCAGCCTAAAAACTCAACCATTATAATAAAATGACGGAAATTTTTAGAATAAACTCAAATATACCCCCAAAATCTGGTTGTCACGTGTACAAGCCTCTAAAGTATTACAATTGAATCAAAAGAAAAATACAAGTCTCATATGACATTGTTTCTCGAGTAGAACAAGATCATAAACAGGAGTAAGAAGGATCGCTGAGAAGACAAACAACTACCTCACAAATCTCCCAGAAGCCTCGGAAAAGAAGAGAATAACAAGTACCACAAAAAATCCAGGCTCGTAACCTACAAAAATTTGTAGAAGCAAGGGGGTGAGTACCAAACCACACGGTACTCAGCAAGTAAACCTCTAAACACGAGCTAAGGGGATAGAATACAAGTACTCCTTACACCCAAACCAAACTTTCACAACTACAATCTCTATAAAACCAGCCCAACCTAACAGTTCACAATTTACAAGAAGATATCTCAACAACAACAATAGTTTCATATCCTCAACAACAACACTCTAACAGTTGCATATCTTCAACAACAAGCTCAATATTTATCAGTCACAAGTTCCATAGAAAGACACTCACAAGATCAGCAACACACAAGATCAAGTTCACCAATAATAGAAGTGTGCAATGCAATGAAATGCAATGTCAAGTATAGTGATGCATGTCTGACCTAATGATACACACCCGCTGTCTATTAGTCCGGGACCCATGGGGGACATATCTGTCCATGCATCCATCGCGGCGCGCGATACGACCCTCGATAATAGTAACCATCACGGCGCGCAATATGTCCCTTGAAATATAGTATCCGTCTCGGCGCGCGACACGTCCCTCGAAATATAGTATCCATCGCGGCGCGCGACACGTCCCTCGAAATATAGTATCCATCGCGGCGCGCGACACGTCCCTCGAAATATAGTATCCATCGCGGCGCGCGACACGTCCCTCGAAATATAGTATCCATCGCGGCGCGCGACACGTCCCTCGAAATATAGTATCCATCGCGGCGCGCGACACGTCCCTCGAAATATAGTATCCATCGCGGCGCGCGACACGTCCCTCGAAATATAGTATCCATCGCGGCGCGCGACACGTCCCTCGAAATATAGTATCCATCGCGGCGCGCGACACGTCCCTCGAAATATAGTATCCATCGCGGCGCGCGACACGTCCCTCGAAATATAGTATCCATCGCGGCGCGCGACACGTCCCTCGAAATATAGTATCCATCGCGGCGCGCGACACGTCCCTCGAAATATAGTATCCATCGCGGCGCGCGACACGTCCCTCGAAATATAGTATCCATCGCGGCGCGCGACACGTCCCTCGAAATATAGTATCCATCGCGGCGCGCGACACGTCCCTCGAAATATAGTATCCATCGCGGCGCGCGACACGTCCCTCGAA
>NW_006239607.1:124740-166282 GCF_000226075.1 Solanum tuberosum | reverse complement strand
GAAAACTCAAAATTACCAATATATTTTAGCATGTAGTTGTTTCATATACATCAGTCACTGTACACTAAGAAAAAACTAAACAAAACAACAATTATAGACTAGTCTAAGTACATTGTCCATTTTTCTTTCATAACATTATTATATTAATATATATATATGTAGCATCCTAACTTCAATATAAATGGAAAGAGTTGGAACTGTATTAGTTCTGACCTGGAGAAGTACGCCTCCCATTTTCCATTTGTCTAACGCCGCTGCGAGTAAGTCCTCGCCTATTCCCTTTATCTCTTTTCTTTTCTAAATAAACTACTTTTGTACCAAAAAGTGACAAACCCTAATAGCTTATTTTAATAAATAGGTATAAGTCAAATTGTATAGGTTCTTAAATGAATTTTCAGACTTGACCCATTTTTTTTATCAATTACTAAATAAATACCCGCTAGTTAAATAACCATAGTTATTGAATAGTTTAAAATTCTCAAACCAACTTCACCGACTAATCATAAATGACTCGGGACAACTATCGGTAGGGGTAAAATAGTAATTTTGTATAAATTTCTAAAAAATGACTTTACGGGTCATTACATCGGGACAACTATCGGTAGGGGTAAAATAGTAATTTTGCATAAATTTCTAAAAATGACTTTACGGGTCATTACAAATAATTATCTTGATTCTGTTCTTTTTTTTAAAAAAAATACATTAAAAAGTCTTAGTTAGACAATAAACCTAGGGCCACCATATTTTATTATAATAAAAATGGAAATCTACCTATACCTTGAGAAACTTTTCTTTATATTCTTCTTGTGGACCTCTAATATCCCCATCAACCCCCACCCCACCCCCCAAACCACCCAAAAAAAAAACTTGGAATTCTTTTTTATTTATTTTTTAGAAAAAAGTCCTCCATTTTATGTTTTTGGACTTTGTATAGTGAGTTGTGAAATTTAAGTCATTTTCAGTCTTTCGTAGCCTCTTTTACATTTTATTCCTTTCAAACTAGCTTCTCTTTTTTCTTCAGTTCAAACGACTAAATTTGACAATTTTAGATTTTTTAAGTCAAACACAACTTATTTTAAAGACAATCCACCATTCATTAATGTCATTATTCCTTTCATTATTCAACATTGTTAAATTAGGAAAAAAGTTGTATCATGTATGAGAATATTCATACATGAGATTAATGAGATTCTTCTATACTAGTGACGGGCTAAAACAACATTTCGTGATACCAATCAAAATTAGTTTTTTCAAATCAATTTTTCATGATATTTTTTTTTATAAATGTATTCTACCTATAACAATAGTGGACATCATTATACTGCACTTACACTTTATCTAAAAAAATTGTCCTCTCTTGTAACAGGTTTACTCAAATAGATGGAAGAGAAGGCTATCAAATATTTTGACCTTACATTTTTGTGATAAAAAATAATAATACTCCCTTTATTAAAAAAATTCACTTTAACTTATTTAATGCTCATTAAAAAATATAATTTACTAAATTATTCCTATTTGTTAATGTTTATTGAAAATTAACCACTATATATTAAGAAAAGGTAATTCTTTAATACAAATATATAATTGGAAAAATATATTAAAATTTTAAAATAACTCCTTTGTTTAGCGGAGTGATATTTATTTTGGGATGAAAAAGGTATAATTGTTGTTTTAGAAAAAAATGTGAAATGATGTAGGGGCCGATTACAATTGGTAACCTCACCCAAAGACATTGCTTCGTAAATCGTAATAAATGCAAAAGATGCTATTTGTTAAATACTCCCAGAGAGGTAGGTGAGTTTCTGACCAATATATAAACCATTGTCTAATGATTTGTTCATTCAATTTAATAATTATATGACTCCACATTTTTACTTTAATAGTTGTCGCATGTAGGATTTATAAATTTTTACCATATGTTGTTCTACTATAATAAGTAATGTAGTGTTAAGTATTTAATAGGAATAGTTTCAGAGACCTCCTGTCATGTGGTTTCACTCTATAAAACGATTTTGTGAAATTTAAAAGTAAAAAAAGATGTTTATGTCTTATAGTCTTAACTTAAAGATATGTAAAATGTATCGAAATATTTTTTAATTTTGTGATATTCAATATATCACGTGGAAAATTAAAATTAAGAAATTGTTAAAAAGAAAAGAGGCAATCTTTTTAAAACTGACTAAAAAAAGTATAAGAAACATATTAAAACGGAGAGAATAATTTTTATGTGGACTTGTTCTTATCAACAAGTAGATTTATATTCCAATTACTATTACAATTAGAGGTTGTCATAGTAAGGTATTGAAAATTTTGGTTCATTAATTTTTATTTTTGATTTTTTAATATATTATGTCATTATCATATTAAATTAATTTGATATGATTCACTATTTTAAAGTTTGATTATGATATTTTGCGATATGGTAAATAATTATTCTGATCGACTTCAACTTACATATACTTATATAATAGGAAATTATAACTGTGACTTTTAAAGAAACATCTTAATTATATTATAATATCTTACCCATGTTGAAATATTCAACATAAAGTACAACACAATTTTCTTTTGTTAATCAATCATTTAAAAAACACATTTTAATCAAGATAAAGTAGTTAAAATTTCAATGTCAAATAATTAATTTTATCTAATTATAATTTTATATTTGTTATCAGCATATATAATAATAACATATGAATTTTATATATAACTATATATTCAAATATGATTTTTAATATTTTAATATCAAAAGATTTAATTTTGATATGATATTAATATCTTCTATACTATTCACACTCCTAATTACAAGTAGATTATGTAGCTAATATCCATGGTGATCCTAGAGTCTAGGACATTTAATCTAAGAAGACATTAGAACAAGTAGAATAACACTTAATAGTGTCATTTACTACTTTTCTCATTTCATTAATTATAAATTAAATTCCGTTATCTATCATGTCATTAATTAGAGGAGCATGCTTTGACAAATGATGATTGAACGAAAAAAATATTCCCTCCCTTCCTTTTTTTAATGGTCACAATTTCCTTTTTTTAAGTTAAATAGTATACATTTTTAATGTGTATTTTTTTTTATCATATCAATATTAGAAAAATGCAAACTTATAATACTTTACATACAATTTAAAAATATTGAATTAATATAATTTAATTTAGCGTTGAATATTAATTAAATTGACTTTTGAAAAAGTTAAACACGACTGCTATTTTGGATACTTCCGTAAAATTGAAAAATATTGAATGAATATAATCTAATTTAACTTTGAATATTAATTAAACTGACTCTAAGAAAAGTTTGACGCGACTACTATTTTGGAACGGAGCGAGTAACACAAATAAATGAAAGAAAAGAGTCAAAAGTCCCAAGTGTACAATAAATATAATCTAACTTAACTTTGAATATTAATTAAATTGACTCTAAAAAAAAATTTGACGCGACTATTATTTTGGAACGGAGCGAGTAACACAAATAAATAAAAGAAAAGAGTCAAAAGTTCCCAAGTGTACTAGTAAAAGGTTGCATTTTTCTTAGCATGTCTTTCACAAAACCAACCCACCCTTTTGACTTTTTAGTTTGTGACTACCAATTTTTAACATTTTATTTCTAATCAAACCTTGACCTAATTTTTTGACACAGACTAATCAGTAGTACAACATTATATAAAACATAAGAAAAAAATGACTTTTAAAAAGTAACATATAAAAAAGGAGAAAACCCTCAACTGAAAAACTGACCCCCTTTTTCACTTCACACAGCCCAAACTGTTCCCTTTCTAAATTTATTCTCTCAAAACCAACAAAGTTTTAGTAGAGTGATAGCAATTCTTTTTAAAATTTTGGGTATAAAGTTTCGGATTTGAGTTTTGGGTACGGAATCACAGTGGCATACACTCCATAAACCCAATATATTACAGAGGATTTCATGATTTGCAATAAATGCTAGCAAAAAATCTAGCTATTTTCATCTGCCCTGTTTTTGGTGACATTGAATATACAACAAAAATGACTGGTTAAACTTACTTCACTGATTATTATGGGATGTGTTTTTGGAAAAATTGTTAGTGACGGGAGGACACAGAATTCTAACAATCGGAATGCTTCCGACGGTGGTGTTGGAGCTCCAGGGGATGAGGTGAAGATCACTCAACCTCCACCGGCAGAAGGACCAAATCGCACAGAGTCGGTGTCTGAGTATTACAGTTTCAGAACATTGGGAAACTCTTTTGCAACGAATCAGCAAGGGTGGCCGTCGTGGCTTGTTGCCGTTGCTGGAGATGCTATAAAAGATTGGACTCCTCGCCGAGCGGATACCTTCCAGAAAATTGAAAAGGTAATCATTAATGCCTCGTATATATATATATCACTGTTTTAGCGCAATGTACTATGTTTTAATGGGGTACAAAGTAATTATGTGTGTCCTTAATTGTATTGCAATAATGAATGCTTTGATACAAAGTAAGAAATGCACAATTTTTAGGGCCTAGGGGTGGATTTCAAGGAATTGGTACAATAGGCTTTGGTAGTTGTACTTTTGTTGTTCAATTTGCCTGTTTATGTGTGAATGCAGATTGGGCAAGGAACATATAGCAATGTATATAAAGCAAAGGACTTGATCACAGGGAAGATTGTTGCATTGAAGAAAGTTAGGTTTGATACATTGGAGCCAGAGAGTGTGAAGTTCATGGCAAGAGAAATACTTGTTTTGAAAAAACTGGACCATCCCAATGTCATCAAACTTGAAGGTTTGGTAACTTCGAGAATGTCGTCTAGTTTGTACCTTGTTTTCGAGTACATGGAGCATGATCTGGCTGGTCTAGCTGCTGTTCAAAAGGTCAAATTTAGTGAATCACAGGTATTACTAATATCTCTTTTTACCTTCAGAAGAAGAGGTTGGTTGATGTACTTTTAACTTGATATATTCACTTGTGTGTTTTGTATGCTTTCTTGGTGTTATCTTGGCTTTTGTCTAATGTATGTGTCAGACTTGATAGTTAGTTTCCAGAAAAATAGTGTGCTTATCTGAGTACTATTCTTCGAAATTACCTTTTTTGCTTTGTTTTGTTATTTTGTTTGTGTAATTTGGCTTTCCTTTCGTTATGGAATCTGGTCTATCTGCTCTAATTATGTAGTGTCATTTGTCTTCTAGCTTTCGTTCTTGTGCTTTCTGATGTTACTGCTAGTCTTTTCTTAAGGCCATTGGGTCCGATCATGGTAGTTTGGGAATCCAATGCTGAGCTGGTTACAGATATTGCATTTTAGTTGTGCCTTTGAGTGAAATAGTGGTACCTTAGATGTATCGAAAATTCCCATCAATTCACTCAGCAAAGGGATATTACCTCACAAAACAAAAAATTATGACCTTCCTGTAAAAATTTCTTTCTGTTCTGTTCAAGTAGAACTATATTCAGAAAATATATTGAGTTTGCACAGTTTCATGTATTGAAAAGACATGGATATTTCCTTTACATGCTCTTTTTGATCTCCTTCAAAGACATTTATGTTGGGTATATTTTATTTGAAATATTACTCTTGATTCCCTTCCGTAGGTCATTTGATAGAGTATATGAGAAAAAATAATGCATGCATTAGCATTGTGTTTTATTAATATCTCGTTTGGTCAGTTATACACTTTGTTGTGTATTGAGGTATGGATTACTAATACCATGGATATCCATGTATTAGTAATACAAAGGGTTTCAACACATACATTAGATTGATTAATGACATAACTACCCCTCAAATCTCTCTGAAGACATTTTCCATTAACCAAAGCTAAAGAGTTTGGAGGGTATTTTTGTAACAAATAATTTTTTTATAGAAGTTATGCAATGCATCTTATTTTTAGTATACCAAACCAAATACTGCATAAGAAATAATCTTAGCATAACTAATGCATGCATTACTATTACATGCATTACTAATGCATCCATTTTACTATTGCATGCATTACTAATGCACTCTATTCAACATTTTTCTTATACACCCTACCAAACGACCCCTTAGTTGTAGTATTACATTGTAGTTTCTTGTCATTTGAGTTTGGTTACTATAGGTTGTTTCTTGTACTTTGGTTATCGTATTTTCTTGTTGTGATTACTGCTCAAGATGATTTGTCAAGTTGTCTATAGTATTTTGCCATGGCTTCTTCACTTCCATTGTTTCTTTTTCTATACTGTTTTTTCCTTGAGCTAAGGGTCTATCAAAAACAACCTCTCTACCTCCTAATATGTGGTAAGGCTCTACCCTCCCCAGACCCCACTTTGTGGAAATGTTTCACTGCTTCAAGACAACACACCTGAGAAATGCGGAGAGTATGATCTAAACAGGATTTTTAGCCATATCATTTGCATAGCAGATACTAAGTAAAATATACAAACAACATTTTGTCAACTAGTTTGGGATTGAGTCGCAGTAGTTGTATTATCTTTTTTAATGAGGGTCAAGGATTGGTATGGCCAACAAAACCATGTAACAGTACTTATCACAAATGGCATTCCACAAGATTGTGTCCTCTTCACCCTCCAACACACCTCATCTTCACCTCACCCCCACCCACTGCCCCCTGCCCATCACCCCACCCCACCCTCACCTCCCACAGTTTTTGTCTTAGATTATATACAAATGCTTTTAAGATAACATTTTTGCTTACGTACGGAAAACAAGAAGATAAGTAAGAAGCCGACTTATTTTCCTAACAAACATTTTCCTTCATACCGAACAGCGAACACACCCTACACGAATAACAGAATTGATAGCTAATCAATTATCTGTGGTCATGCAAGAGGTTGCCCTATTTATTCAACATATACCTGAATGAATTGGCAAGTATTAATTACTAGCTGAGTTGTCTAGTTTATATCTTATTGCAGGTAAAGTGCTACATGAAACAGTTACTCTCTGGTCTAGAGCATTGTCACAATAATGGAGTCCTACACCGTGATGTAAAAGGTTCCAATTTGCTGATTGATAATGAAGGAATTCTGAAAATAGCTGATTTTGGATTAGCTTCATTTTATGATCCTGAACACAAGCAACCTATGACTAGTCGTGTTGTGACTCTCTGGTACCGTCCACCTGAACTTCTGCTTGGAGCTACTAATTACGGTGTTGGTGTTGACCTGTGGAGTGCCGGGTGCATTTTGGCTGAGTTACTCGCAAGGAAGCCAATATTTCCTGGGAGAACGGAGGTGCTTTACTCTTTGTGCTACATTTGATATAAACTGCCTTCTTATTCTCCAGAAAATAAGATATTGAGACGCTGTTGATTACATTCTTGGTTGCCCAGCCACATTGCTGAATCTTTTTGATAGTTAATTATTTCTTTTTGTCCTTGAGGCATAGAGGTTAAGTAAATTGACTGACTTGGACACTCTTTGGCTTCTTACTGCATAGGTTGAGCAACTCCATAAAATATTTAGGTTGTGTGGCTCTCCATCCGAGGAGTATTGGAGGAAATTCAAGTTACCAAATGCTACTCTGTTTAAACCACAACAACCTTATAAACGCTGCATTGATGATACATTCAAGGAATTTCCACCCTCTTCACATCCTATGATTGCAACACTTCTTGCTATCGATCCTGATGAAAGAGGCACAGCAACTGCTGCTTTGAACAGCGAAGTAAGTCATCTGATCATTTGAATATTTCCTGAAAATGAAATCAATGCTGTTAAACTTTAGAGGTTGCTTAGTTGGTATGTGATTCCCTGTTTCGCTGTTAATATGTCTATTATTTCTTTTTTTTTAAGCGGCATTTATTTAGTTTCTGCAGATTAGAAGTCGTGTAACTCCTCCTATCTAGTTCTTTCTTTGGTTGCTTTCTACAAGTTACCTGTTATCTAGATTCTAGACTCTTTCTTTTGCTGGGAACCTAGATGCTCATAAATGATCCTTTATCCTTCTTTTGTATCCTTGTAGCTCCTCTTTCTCTTTCACTGTTTGCATCAAGATTCTTGTGCTTGTAACATGTCTTGTTGTTGTCTAAACTGAGAGTACACTGACTGTCTGCATTTCTTTAAGGAAATACTTTGGGAATCTTCCGAAGTGTATTTATGAGCGCTGCCCTTAGTAGAATTGGGTGTGTTTAAATGCTTTATTAATGGATAACAAGAAATGTCAAAAGTGTTGCTTCACTTTTAATCTTTTATACCTCTCTGCTCAATATTCAAGAATCCTGATGATATAATGGCTGATGATTGGAAAATGTCTTACTGGATATACATAGTTAATTGCAAACAGCATACCGACTCTCTAGAACTTTTCCATTCATGATACGCTGTTCAATTTTTTATGAGAATTTACAGTTGAACAATTTGTCCTCCTAGTCTCTTTGCTCTTTTACGGGGATCTTTCACCACTGTACTTAAAAGTTCCCCTCAGGAACCTCCCTCCTCCAACCTGCTGTGACTCACATGTGCTTAGATCTTACGTCGTCCAAGGCTTTTGCTGTATTTTATTTCTGATATGAGTACTTGTATTGTACAGTTCCTTACAACTGAACCATATCCTTGCGAGCCTTCAAGCTTGCCAAAATATCCTCCTAGCAAGGAAATGGATATAAAACTAAGAGATGAAGCTGCCAGGAGGTATCTCTAAATAATGTTGAAATTATTTTACCATGGCTTGCATCTACTGAGACCTATTTTCCTTTTAGGCAAAGTGGTTTGCACGGAAAAGCTCACACTGGTGATGGTGTCAAGAAAGTGAGACGTGAGAAAGTTAGTCGTGCAATTCCAGCTCCGGAGGCTAATGCAGAGCTCCAACCAAACCTCGATGTAAGTGAGACAAATTACGTTTTCTTTGTTGTCCAGCTTTTGTCCCAGTAAAATGCAGTGGTAGTTTATCGAGTCTTAATTAGGTTTCTTAGCCACATGTAACCAGTTCAGAACCAAGGAGTGTGTACAGGCAAGGAGCCACCGCACCCCCACTTTTTCATAATTTGAAATCCTTTTAGAGTGTATTTTAGTCCCGTAACTTTTCATAAAATTATCCCTTTTCTCCTTATTCTGCACGTTGCTCCTGTCTATAAATGCCTTGAAAGGTGCTCATTCTATATTAGACATATGGGGCAAAAGGTTATGTGTTATCTGATGTGCTGTGTTTGTTAAAATTTTAAACCTTAATATGAAGAGTGTTTGCATCACCTTTTTTCTCAGTATATCACTTTGCTTTGCATAGATGATATGTAGAGAGCCAAATAACTCTAGGACTAAGGATTGCTGGACCTAATATCACCTCATTTCCCTTCAAGCTGGCTCCCTTTGTCACTTGCTACTCTTCTTTGTCAAATTCCTATTCTTTTTCTTTGCATCCTCATACTCATCTCACTTATTTTTCTGCAGAGGTGGAGGATGATGACACAGGCTAATGCTAAGAGCAAGAGTGAAAAATTTCCTCCACCACATCAAGATGGAGCTGTTGGATACCCTCTTAATGCATCACATAATGGCCCTGCATCATTCAGTATAGCTGATGCTTCTTTTGATTCAAGTTTTGATCCAAAGTCACGATCTTTGAGAAGCACCACAACTACAGGTGGGACGTCGAGGCAGAGGAGAACCAAGAAAGAAGAGCCTCATATGGCTCTGTCTCGCAAATTTATCCATGCATTCCTTCCTTCTTCTTTTAGACCATCTATAGATATGAGACTGAGGGGTAGAGTTTCCGTTTCAGAGACATTTAGTCACCATAGATAAGAGAAAATTTCCCAAAGCAATAAATTTTGTGGCTTCAAGGATTTTTGGCTCCCTTTTGCTTGTTACTGTATTCTATTTTTAAACTTTGTAATTAAATTATACAACAGTTTTGTGTATCATATGGATTCTGGGGTTATAATTTACACCTGACATCCATTGTACAGTTGCAAGTCATAATCTCATTGAAGCCTTTAGGTAATTACTTGGTTTCTCATTTTCTTTCAAATCTTGCTTTCATCTATTTGTAAGCGTTGGGTTTTCTTGTTCTTAGCTTTTCCAAGCTGTTCCGTCATCTGGTAGCTGCTTGAAATAAGCTCAACTTGTTTTTTTCTTTTTCTGATTACAGAAGTTACAACGCTTAGTTTTAGTTTTTGTGTAGGAAGTAATGTTCAGTAGAACTGTCCCAAAGCTATGATCTAGTGATTATGTGTGGTAAGTAATGCTCAGTAGAGCTGACCCAAAGCTTTGGCCAGTGATTAGAGCGCAACGCGTCATATGTTGTCTGGTAATAAGGGGTCGTTTGGTTTGAATATAAGTTATGCTGGGATTAGTTATGATGGATAAGTTATACTGGGATAAGTTATGCTGGGATTAGTTATGATGGATAAGTTATACTGGGATAAGTTATGCTGGGATTAGTTATGATGGATAAGTTATACTGGGATAAGTTATGCTGGGATTAGTTATGATGGATAAGTTATACTGGGATAAGTTATGCTGGGATTAGTTATGATGGATAAGTTATACTGGGATAAGTTATGCTGAAATTAATTTTTATTGCTTATTTGGTTTGTCATATTCAAACTTATATTAATGGCATAATTTCTAAGAATAAATTGTTTGTTTACAAAAATACCCTTTACCTTATTTAGTTTTTTTTGTTTTTTACAGTTCTTTGCAAGTTTAGTTATTCATTCTTAAAAATAAAAAATTTCATCTTATTTAGCTTAAATATTTTTGGGTGTGCATTTCCATGATTGTGCCGTGTGTTTTTAAAATTAAACTTTCATCTTATTTAACTTAAAAATAAAACTTCCATCTTGTTTAGCTTAAAATAAAATTTTCATTTTTTTAGCTTAAAAATAAAACTTTCATCTTATTTAGTTTAAAAATAAAATCTTCATCTTATTTACCTTAAAAATAAGACTTCCATTTTAAGTTTATTAAAAGTAAAAGAAATTTTATTATTAAAGTTATTTACATTTTAATTGATATATAAAATATAATTTTTAAGTGAGTAATAAACTACTTAATAAAAAATATGCAATTTAGTAGTGTAGTGAACATTGAGAAATCAAAATATAAATAAGCATAAGAATTAGGCAAATAAATTCAACTTATATTATATTCATAAATAAAAATTGTATTTATAAAATGTAACTTTTTAATAGAAAAATATATTATCATAAGAGCAACGAATAATTAAGGTTGTGAATGTTATTATAAATGTTGTTAAACGTTATGTTAATATCCATGAATGTAAAGTGATGTATAAAAGTGGGGTTTAAGGAGGGTATTTTTGTTATTTTACCTACCCCATCACATGATAAGTTATTCTGGGATTGTTATTCCACCTCCACCCCAGGGAAGGATAACTTATTCCAGGACTAACTGTTAATCCAGGGATAAGTTATCCCACACTTGGCAGCCAAACAACAGATTAAAGGCCACTTAAATATTACCCTGGATAAAATCCTCTCCAAACGACCCCAAAGAGTGCAATTAGAGGCACATCACTCGTTGGAATCCTACAGCAAACAATACGTTAATCAAGTGGAGAAGGATACAGGTGTCACCACCCATCGATCTCTCAACTATGCCTCCCTGGTCTCAGATTTCTCTATTAATAAAAAAGTAATGCTCAGTAAGAGTTCAGTTCATTTAGTTTTGCAAGTCTCATTCTGGGACTGGTGTAGACTTCTTTGGCCTCTTTTCCTTCACAATGGGGATTTACGTGGAGTTCTTGAAAGTTTCAAGCCAATTTTTCATACCAATCACGTAAATCGTCAAAATTTCACAGTAGAATAATCCTAAGGTTATTCAATAAACAAAAATTTAACAAGTTACACCAAGTAATGTTATTTGAGCCTCTTCAAAAACTGGATTGGCGTTATTTGAGATCAATTCGCTGTTTTGTAGCTTGCAAATAATGCAAGCATACATCATATTACATATCACTGCAGAGTTTGTTCTCGTGAACCATCAGCAGTCAAAACTTGACAAAGAAGTTGCAATGGTGTCTACTACTTTCTCTTCCATCAGTAGTAGCATGTGTTTGTCTTACATAACATTTGGTAAAACCAGTGAAAAGAGAGCAAAGAAAACGGCAAAATTTATTTTCTACGGGATTTATTTCTAACATTTAGCTTTTTTCTTTTTCATGGACAAACTAAACTTCTCAGGATGGTAAATTTAGAAGCATCCACTCGCAGGTGGATAAAGAATCAATATCCACATAGAGGAAATAAAATGCTTAGAACCGGCTTGGCAGTCTTTGTTCCTACCAAAGCTTAAGCAGTTGCAGCCATTGGAACTGATTTTGCTGCTCTGTAACATGCCCTCTTTGCTCCACGAACAATATCTTCAATCTGAACAGGCAGATTCAAATATTTCAGAAGGAAAGACAACCAGTGGTGTCAACTGTTACTAGCAATTCAACAATAAGGGATGAGAAGATCTATTTCCTATGAGCTTCTTGGTTATCCATTGTTTTCCAAGTACAGCACCTTTATACCTCCAATATTTACGCATATATAGCTGTGTGCATGTTAATGACCTATGACCATTTTTTGGGAGTTGATATGATAAGACTTCATAAAATTTGCAGTTACATACACTTGTATTAATTTCTCAGTATTTTGTTGCAAAAATTTTCCCATTTTTTTCTCCCTATGCTTCTCAACTGATATGACGTGACAAACACTGCACTAGTTAGTATGATACGAATACTAACAATCCTCAGCTCACTCCTGGATATTTAATAGGCAACTGTTCTCCGGATAGAAGGAAGCTCATTCCAGGACATCGTGCTGGCATACTGATCCTAATGAATCATTCTACCAGCTGATCCTCTTTCCAGAGTACATCAAACACTAATCTTTCAACACCATTCAGTTATGTCAGAATTGCAGAGAGCACACAGATTAACAGCTAATCATGTCTTCTTTTCACCCTCCACCTCCACACCCTTTTGGGCTGATTAGGCACCCTTGTCCACCCATTTAATGATCAGTCATATTTACCATTTTTACCACAAAAACCATAACTAGGATCAAATGAAAGCTGCTCCAATTTATCGAAAAGGGAGAAAAAGAAGTCGAGTACTAACCTGTGGAACAGCCATTCTTTCTAGATTTGCTGCATATGGCATAGGAACATCAGCCCCAGATATCCTCTCAACAGGTGCATCAAGATACTCAAAACTTTCCTCAACCACAGATGCACTGATGCAAAAGGAAAATATAGTCTGGTAAGCTTGGCTGACTAAAAACAGGTAGGAAATAAAGCTTTTTTCTGCGTTCTTTTTTGGGGGATAGGGGTGGTTATTGCATGGAATTGTAATAGCATTAGGGGAGGAAGTATGTGGTAAACCAGATCTCAGCTCCAACGCCGTGTTGTGGGAACCCTTCTTCAACAGTTAAAAGTCTGTTGGTTTTCCTCACAGAAGCATTAATGGTGGATCTATCAAGTGGTCGGATAGAGCGCAAATTTATGACCTGTTAGCCCGAATAAAATGGAAAGACAAAGGATGAGAAGTGAAATGAAAGCTGAAACCTTAAAGAACATTACCATTTTAAAATTTAAAGACAAAACTAGACTATGAACTCTGGAGTCTCACATACCTCAGCACTAATTCCCTCTTTTGCAAGAATTTCAGCAGCCTTCAAGATTCAAACGCATGAAATGAATGATAATAGATAGAAACAGTATCATGCTATATAGTTTCTATGAAATATCTAATAAAATACCAAATCATAGCAATATTTAGTTATTGATGAAAATCAGCAAAAGCAAGTGGATCATGAGTTGCAGAACAGGATTAATCAAAGCATTGTATTAAGGACATGTTACATGCAAGAATTTAAATCTTCATCTAAGGTAAGTACAGACGAACCTTAAGAGCATAACCAACCATCTTTGAGAAAGCAGTAATTGTGATATCCTTTCCTTCACGTTCAATCTGCCAATGTTTGTAAAGTAAGGAACAACAGAAAAATATAAAATATACATAGAAACAATGACAGAAAGCAGGAGCTTGCCTTAGCTTTTCCAATGGGAAGAGAGAAACTAGAATCAAGAACTTCAGCAGAAACAGGGAAAGACTCACCATATCTGCATCAGTCAAGTCGCACAATGATAATAAGATATTAGGAGAAAAGTGAACGCACTTGAATAACTAACTCAGCAATGCAACTCACAGCAATTCATTTTCCAGAAAAACAACAGGATCTGGGTCCCTGATAGCAGCTTTTAGCAGGCCGCGAGCATCCTCAGAAGAGTATGGAGCTAGCACCTTCAATCCAGGACATGCACCAAACCACGCTGCATAGCACTGGAAAGATAATAAAAGGAAGAAATGTTGGGCCTATAGTAATTTAGATGCATATGACATACAAACATGCATACACCTTGATGGCAAGGACTGTAATAACTCACATGTATGTCTACTTGCTTAAATAACACAATCAAACAAAATGCAGTGAATGATCATGGGAAGAAACCCAAAGTTCTGGAGATGCATCTACTGACACTATCTCATACTTCCTGTTCCTCTGTAGTCCTCTATTTATTTATTTTGAAACTGGTAAATTAAAATTTAGAACAAAAATCACAAGTGAATAATGATGTAAAGTCCAGATGTAGCTCAATAGCTATAAACTAGTTATTGGGCAACGATGAACACTTGAAGAGAGATCCAAATGATAGATGAGAAACTCATCTAACATTTTTACTCCCTTCTCCTTTGTTTTCCAGACATGTAACGGTGTCCACCAATTAGATTTGGTGGATACCTGACTATATGTCTGGTATTTCTCTGTCGTCCTCTATTGCTGCCTGTAACAGTAGAAAATATTGTTTATAAAAGTGAAAAGCGCAAAATATGACAACAGCCATGGGACTTGGAAGCGCAAAAAGCAAGAAATGAAGTGTGCACTGCTTTGAAGTGAAGCACACTGTTTATGGAAAATTAAAAGATACCAACATATATGAATTTAGTGTATAAAATTGCAATAAGAATAACTAATTCAAACATCCATTGTACAATAATAGCAATTTCCACAGGGTACTTGCTACCCCCCACCACCACAGGTCACATTCAGCCTCTTCTCCACCTTTTCCACCACTCCATTTCATATCTCAAGTGCTTTGTATTTTGCACCCAAAGGGAGGCCCAAATAAGTAGAGGGCCCGAAGTCTCTAAGGTGTAATGATCCCTTTATTTTTGGTATAAGAGCTATGAAGGAGGCATTGTTGGATTTGACGATGTGGTAATGCTGATGGAACTTGGAAGTGGTTGAGAGCTCCCATATATATTACTTGCATGGGATGCACTTGTTGGAAAAGAGTAATCAAATATCAAATAGGTGTGTAGCTATGTATTTAAGTCTTTAATCATTTGTACTGTTTGACCATCATTTAGAAATGTGCTTAACCGCATATTCTGTTTTGGGGGGCTTTAACTCTTCTTAAGTACTGCTTTTCCATCCAGAAAAACTCACTCACTGAATAACTACTTCGTAGATTCGTCACCTTTTCAAAGAGTTTCAGCTGACCCAAGTTAACAAAGTCTGATTTCTTGTAAATCCATCTCTAAAGATGAACTCTCACCCTTTCTAGTTCATGAGTACCAATAGCTCTGAGAGGCAAAGATCAGAAAAGATAGGTCGTTCGGAGATATTAAACAGATAAATCAATGTAAAAAGACCAAATATTTACTGCATCACCTTTTGACAGTATACACATGTGATGCTTAGCTTGGTTTAACCTAACTTTAAGGAAACTCCAAGAGCAATATTAGGAAACTCAACAAGCTACATTTCGGTTCACTAACATACCTGAGAATGTTGAGCACCAACTCCAGCTGCAGCACCATTAGGACCCCTGAAGACGATGGGGACTGAGATCTGACCGGCAGACATGTAATTTGATTTTGCAGCAGAATTGATAATATGGTCAATTGCCTGCATGAATTCCAAAAGATTATACCTTCAGTCAGCATTCATAGGTATAAACCATAATCAAGAAATCTTGACAATATAACAATTTGTACAAAAATGATATCAATACGCAGTAACTTCACTAAAATCTCTTAACTGAAATGCTAGTCACGTGCCAGAACTAGAATGTCATGGTCCAATTAAGTAGAATCTCTATTGTTTATTCAAAGAGAAAGACTAAGATGCAGCAAAAACATTTGACAGGAGAAAGTAATAACAATCCCCATTCCTCCTAATACTGTTGGAGGAAGTTGTTCCTTCCAATTTGGAAGGAAACAAGTCCAGTAAAGTTAAACACCATTTGGCCAACAATTACTTATTGTATGGCCTGTGAGCCAATCCAACTTCCAATTTGAAGGAAACAAGCCCCATAAAGTTACATACCATTTGACCAACAATTACTTGATTATACAGCCTGTGTGCCAACCAGCATCTTACAACAAAGATACAGTTACATGCATCTTAGAGCTATATATTACCACAAGAAACATCAGATTCTTGTGTCCACAATGACTGAACAGAGTCAATATAAACAGGGACCTTGTAGTAACTTCCTAGTTTTTAGTTCAATATAAACAAGGACCTAGTAGTAACTTCCTCGTTTATATTTAGTACCACCGTGTTATATTTAGTTCAGACCACAGTTCCTCTAACTTAAGACAAACTTAACACAATAATATTCTAGTTGTGTCGATAAGGCATTCTTCTTTGCAAGCTTTTATAACTGAAGTAATGATGGGCATCCATTGCCCCTGAGGAAACACAAGCAGAAGAAAATGTTCACTAATGCAGTCCAACTCCGAGGCTCAGTGCCAATATACCAAAATCACCTTTTGTCCTCAAAGACTACAACCTAATTTTCCCTCCCACATTGACATTTTGTTAAGATTTTTTGCACTAAATTTAATACAATCTGCACAAGACAGAAAATACAGAAATGACAGGCAATACCATCTCAAATTATCAATCCAACTAATTGATCATGACATAATCCCAGCGTAATCAAGAGCAAAAAGAGCAAAAAAGCTCTAAGGTATGTTTGGCTCTCTAAGCCCAAATAGCAAATAAAGTGTGTGCTTCAATGACAAAAGCTGAATGGGAAAAAAATATAAATATATATTTAGTCCAAGACTAATAATTACAAGCATGAATGACAAAAATATATGAACAAAGAAACTAGAAAAAAGAACAATAAAGTGAATTATCAACTGGCAAGGAGAGTATGCCATAAAACATTGACGACATTGAAGCGCACATTAAGCGATGCAAAGCGCTCAAGAAGTTTTGAGCCTCGCTTCAGGGCTTAAGCGTGCCTTTGACAAAAACAATGATCCAACCTCTTGCAAGTTTACTTGTGCTCAACTATATCATCCAACATCTTAACAAGCTAAACATTAACAGTTGACTAATACAGACAGCTACCAAATGTGGGCCTCTGGAAATGATATTGGTGGATGGTTTTTGCATATTTATGTTCAAGGAAATAACAAATAAATATTAATAACAGAATTCAGAAGAACATAGCATCAGACAGAACAAAAGTCTGACCTGCATTGAAAAGTTGAAAGTCATGAATTCTATAACGGGCTTCAAGCCATGGTAAGCAGCACCAACTCCCATTCCAGTAAATCCAGCCTATAAAACAACATAAAAAAATGTTTTGTAGTACCTTAACATATAAATTCATCCACAAGAGCAGCTAATTAGTAATTGAATCCCAAGGATCTACCTCAGTAATAGGTGTATCAAGAACTCTTTGTGGACCATATTTATTCAATAGCCCTTTGGTAATCTGATGACAAATGCAGAAGAAGAAAAAGGTCAAGAACAGAGAAACTCAGATAAAAATAAATAAATGTGTAGTGAATGCAGGATTTAAGAGAAAGCTTGAAATAAATAATCAAGGTGAGAAAAGAACATCTAACCTTATAGGCTCCTTGGTATTCACCAACCTGAATGACACAGAATTTTGAAGAGAATTAAAATTACAGGTCAATTTTTCACGAGAAGAAATTGCAGAAGCATGTCTAAGGAGGTAGTGTGTACCCCTACCTTGCGAGGTAAAGAAAATTCGAAAAAAACAATAAAAAGAAAATCATTTATACCTCCTCCCCCATTATAAAGACCTTTGGATCCGCAGACATTTCTTCATCCAGAGCAGAATTTAGAGCATCACGGACAGTCATCTACACAAGTTTAAAACAATTACTTTTTTTCTATCAACATA
Source organism: Solanum tuberosum (assembly GCF_000226075.1). Classification (NCBI taxonomy): domain Eukaryota; kingdom Viridiplantae; phylum Streptophyta; class Magnoliopsida; order Solanales; family Solanaceae; genus Solanum; species Solanum tuberosum. The sequence goes on along the minus strand of NW_006239607.1, from coordinate 148,124 downwards.
ACTAAACATCAAATAAGCAAATTGAAGTGCGAAAGAGAAGTGAAAAATTACCTCTTTAGTTGCTGAAGAAAAATTTCTAGATGCAAATACCCTGCTTCCCAACAGGAACTGATTCATATTCTGAAACCCAAAAAAACAAATAAACCATTTTTTCATTATTCAGAAACAAAAATTATCAAAATCAACTGAAAAAAAAAAAGATCAAAACTTGTTCAATTCTCACCAAAGCAGAAATGCCTCTGGTGGCCATTTTTCGATTTATAATCCCAGACATATCCGCTTCCTTCTAGCTATCAAATTCCCTATTGACAACCAAAACAAACAGATAACACACCGATTTTTCAAATCAAATACACTGAAAAGTTCACCAGATCAATAAGAAGAACATATATATCTATAAATTCAGTATGAATTCGAAATCAAAGGTTCGATCTGATTAATCGATAATATACCTGTAGATTAGGTGTTTGGTGGAGGCGGGCGCGAACAATTAGTCGAGAGTGACAAAATTGGGAATGTGAGAGAGGCACGCTAACTGCGGCTTTTTCCTCTTTCTTGTTATTTTATTTTATTATCAGAATAATCTCTCATTGGCGGCCTGCCATAGTTAAAGAAAAATAAAACATGATATAAATTTGTAAACATGTGGAGTTCTGGCCTTAAATGCTTGCCTATTTCATTTTTCGAGAGTCATATTACCTGAATTATGATTTAACAAGTAATATGAAATAGAATGAGTAGTATAAATAATATTAAAGTAGTTCAAGTAATAAGTTTATATTATCCTCGTATATTTTTAATTGTCATGGTTTCCTTTTGCAGAGTCAAATGATAAGAACTTTGACTAACATTTTACGATATATTCTTTTATCATACTGATATGTAAAAAATTGTAATTTATAGTACTTTTCGTATAATTTTTGAATATCTAATTTTTTTATTTAAAATATCAAATTTAATGTAATCTAATTTAATATTGAAAATTAGTTAAATTGACTTTTGAAAAGTGAACAAAGGGAGTATATATTATACATTTATAATTTTGATGCACAAATAAATATTTTCCTAAATTGAATGTGTGTTGTAGATGATAATATTTTCCTACAAATGCACCCTATAGCTTACTTTACAGTTTATTTGTGGGAATATATGATAAGCTTTGCATGTGTTGTTGGTAGGTACCTAACTTAATATTAATTGCGGAGTGATTGAAATTTCTTCACCTTCAATCAGTGGTATTAAATTTGAGTCCCGAGAGTGGGAAAAAAATTACTCTCTCTGTTCAATAATACTTCTTCTATCTCTAATTACTTGTCCACGTTGAATTGACACACATATTAAGAAAACAATTAATGACATTATGAGTTTTCCATTTTACCCATATTAATTATGAAGTGGATGAAAAGTTCTATATTTTTTAAAGTAATTAGTCATTTAATTGAGGGTATAATAGGTGGAAAAAAATTGTCCTTTCTTGATTTGTCAAAATAGACAAGTAATTAGGAACAACTATAAAAGAAAAAGTGGACAAGTAATTAGGGGTAGAGGGAGTAGTTGTCCACTATACTATTTTGAGATGTCCAACAATACTTGTTCACTTTATGAAATCAGTGGATAATTTTACATTTAGTTCCTACTTCCTAATTTACCCATATCATTAATTATAGTCATTTTCCTATAACATTTTTTCAAGACATTGTATTTATTATATTCAAAGGGTAATATAGTAAAATTACCTTTTTATTTATAATTTCTTGAGAAGTGTGCAAAGTCAATAATGGATAAGTATTGTTGGACAGAGAAAGTATATTGAGAGCATTGTTTCCAAAATGGGTCTTGCAATACGCGTGATTATAATTTAGTCAAACTTTAATATAAATGTCTCGATATTATGATGGAATGAGTAGGCTGGGCTTAATTAAAAATATTGACATCCAGGCGCGCCTCTCCTCTTTGAAAAAAATAAAATGCATCACTATACATTATACGAATATCCACTTGCTTCTGTGAAATAGTGACTATTTAGCTACTTGGTCCGTTGCATCTTAGATTGGGCTCTTGAGCTTCGGAAGGGTTATTCTACCAAATATCTCTTAAGATACTTTAATTAAGAATAATATTTATTGAACACTTAAATTATTCAATAATTATATCTATCAAACACAAAATATTGATGTAGCAAAAAAAAAAAGTATTTCACTTTTGTTGGGTTTGTGTGTTTAGAAAATGAGTTTTTTTGGCCGATTATTTTTCATTTATTAAATTAATAATTCATTTTTATTATTACTATTTTGAGTCTTAATGACACATGTCATTGTTTATTTGTTGATTTTCCGTAACATCATCGTGTGAGATATATGCATAATCTTTTGTAGATTGATTATTATTTTGTGTTTAATAGGTATAAACTTGTTAAGATTAAAATGTTCAATAGATATTAATTTTAACTAAAATGTCTAAGTGGATTATACAGACACTTTAATACTCTATATCATTTGATTACTTATGCCTTGACTTTTAATGTTGTTTTTGGGGAAAATTACGCGGATAAGCAAATATATACTAGTTAATTAGCTAACACAACTATAGTTTGAATTAATTACGGCTCGCAACTTACTTTTAGCTGTAATTATCGTTTATACATATACAAATACAAATTATACATATATATACACAATTATATGATAAATATACAAATACAATTACCCTCTCTTGCTCGCCTTTATCCTCCCTCTACCAACCTCACTCTCCTCTCTCCTCCCTCTCCCAATCTCGCTCGCCATATATACAAAAACATATGTATATCGGTTACATATATACAATTATCTGACAGATATACATATACAGTTCGCCTCTCTCCACTCTCTGCCCTCTCTCACTCATCTCTCTACTCCCTCTTCCAATCTCGCTCGCCAGATATACAAATACATATGTATACCAGTTACATATATACATTATTTGACAAATATACATATATAATTCGTCTCTTCCACTCTCTGCCCTCTCTCGCTCGCCTCTCTCCTCCCTCTTAATTGTAGCTACAAATCATAATTAGCAAACTATAGCTATGGAGCATAATTAAGTTATTTTTGAGTAACTATATACAAAAATTCCCCTTGTTTTTCCCATATATGCTTATGACTCATGAGCATAGGAAAATCCAACTAACTTGCCAATCTTTTTCTTGCAGTAACTATTTAAGCTGGACTTGAGTATGTTGAAAGGAGCTTCTCCAAATTATTATATTGGGCTTCCCCACAAGGCCGCACAACTATCTATCTAATCGATATACAGGCCCTGAGATTTAATAGGGATCAAATCAAGTCCATATAATTGAACTAAATAACGGAAAAACAACTCCGCATCTAAGTAACTACTTTTGTAATGAGAAATTTTAATAATTCAATTAACTGACTATTAGAACTTTTACGTGAAAGTTCATTCCCCACCTTGTAAGGACAAAAATTAAATGTGTGTACTCCCGAGTCCCCTGAGGACACCCAACATAAATTTGTGAATCTTTTTTTTTTTTTTTGTCTATTATCCTCTTTCATGAAAAAAACAAAGTATTTTGATATTGTAATTGTATGTATAAAAATGTCCTATTCAAACCACTTCCTATGAGGAAGACATAAAAGTTATCCCAATACTCTATGTACACACATTTTGATTGTTAATATACATGTTAAGGTTACTGGTTGATCTCTCATAACTTTTGCTGATCTTATAATTTTATTTAGTTTTATTTTTTAAAAGTTGAAATAATGGTTCAAGGCAAGGTGTCTTCATTAGAATAAAAGATATACAGTATGTCATATTTATATCAGGTAGCTTATGTCACAACAAATGAAGTAATTGTGTCAGTTGGCACTTCACGTCAATTATACATTACATTATTTTATATGTTGGTACAATTTGTGAATAGCAAAGACGTGGAAAGAAATATCCCATTGTCAAAAGTTGTAAAAGTCGTTAACAACTTTTTATTTAAATAACATTAATCTATGAAAAAAGGCATAACGATGACCCCACAAACCGATAATGTTATGAAAATGACTACAAAGACTCCCTGTGAAGTCTTCTCTATTCTTTAATTAACTTGTTATTATGTCTTAATTAGTTTTTTGAAGATATGAATCAATTGTAAGGAAATTCTGATGCATGTCTGCAATAACTTGTGATGTGAGTAAATAAAAGTTATTGTTTCAATTTTAGCAAAACGAAAAATGGAAATAGTTCTGGAATAGCTTGATTTTTCCAATCAAAAGATGAAAATACATCTAAAACACTTGTCGTTCTCTCAATATATTTTTTTAAAAACAATCGTACGTCCAAGGGTGGAGTTGCAGCCATGTAAGGGTGGTTAGGCGAACACCTTTTGTTGGAATATTATATTGTGTATATAGGTAAAACATCGTCTAATATTTGTATATATAATAAATTGAACGGTAAGTTTTTGTATTATTTAGTTATTAAGTGATATGTAATTTAATTTTAAAATTTGGGTGCAACCACTCATCAATAAAAAAAAAATCGTGCACCCACTCCGTTAAAAATAATAATTATCGACTCTTCTAAAGTTTGAACATCCTTGGAGAAATTTCTAGCTCCGCTACTGTGTATGTCATGTAAATCAAATTGTTCTCAAGGAAGGGTAATATGGAAAGTAAACATGTTCATGAATTTCCAAATAGCTTAGAGAGTGGGATCGACTGATGCAAAGACTAGCTAGAGGAAACGACAAATTTGATTCTTCCTAAGTAAGTGGCATTAGTTACTTTCTTGGAAAACGATAGCAAAGTTAGGGAAGATACCATAGAAACCAATGAACATTTAAAGGTCAATATGCTCCGTACCAACTTCTTTTCTCCCTTTTTCTTCTAAAACTTCATTTCCAAGTTTTGATTATAGGCAATTACCCCTTTTTCCTCCGTCTATTTTTATCTGTCCATTATTCATAATCTATCAAGCTATGTGAGTACTCCCTCATTCCCCTTTATTAGATCAATATTGACTATTGACTATATTTTTACCCTCCATTAAGACTGTTTGATTAATAGAAAATTTGTATCACATATACTTTTCGAATTTCATTTATGAAATTACACTAATACTTTTTAGAGTTCATTTGTTAAACAAAAAAGAAGGAAAATTGGGGGAAATTATGGTTATTATCCTTCCCAATAGTCATTGAAAAAGACGTGTACATTTAAATCTAACGCAAGCCTCTTCGTAGTTTCCTGTTTGCCTCCTTCCTGGCGAAGTTTCTATCTTTTCACATTAACGCATAGTTCACATTGAATTTTATGATTTCGATTGTTACGCCAAACATGCGGCAAAATTAATAGATTCCCATTAGGGAAATAGTTTATGTGAAGATTGCAACTCACATTTCATATGTGAATGTCTGTTCCTTTATTTCATTTTACTTGATCTATTCTAACTTGATACTATCCTTAAAAAAAATTAATGTATAAGTTTTGTATCTAATCCAAATGAACCCTTAAGGTATAGCCACATCAATTTTAATTTAAGGTGCACATATATAAATTATCCACCGGGGTAATTCTGATCAAACCATACTATTGAGATTTAAAAAAATGGTCTCACTTGAACATGGAGAAAAGAATATATACTTTATATATATTGTAATAAAATAAATTTGAACAACAGAATATAAGGTAATTAACTTTACCTTTTGAACTTCCAATCAAATTCATTGGAGATTTACATACATCATTAACAAACAGAAGAAAAGTTGGTATAGTTTATTAACTCGGGTCCGCCATGATCTAAGTAAAAGGACCAATTACAAAATTCTTACACCATCACTTGTAGAATCAAATATTGGAAGATTTCGAAGTTATATGAGGTGTAAAAAATCTTTAAATAATAAGATTATTTATAAGTATATATTGTTAAGAATTTAATTTCATAAATTGGTAAAAGTAGTGTTGTATGTGTTTTTAATTTATGTGACATTCTTTGTATTTTTGTCGATCTATAACAAAACGACAAATTTTAAATTTAGTAACAATTTGATTTTAAAATTTTCATTTTATTTATAATGAAATGATTTATAGTGACAATGACTTATTTTTTAATCATAATTTTTTTTAAAAACAATCATTTATCTTAAACATTGTGTCGACTTAGACTGAAATTGACTAAAAATGGTCACATAACGTAATTACTTGTTAAATTTTTACTAAGTTTTAATTGTTTTATATTTCTTTTCATCTCTTTTTAGTACATAATAAAATTATTTTTATTTATCGTGACTATATATTGAATACAAAATATTTTTAACAAATTTTGACAAATCTTCCAAGAGATTATTTGATCTACCTATCAGTCCAATTTTTATTGAACTGAATTATATGGGTCAATAACTAAATCTAAGCGAGATAAATATGTTAGTATTATTGTGAACTGATTTTATTAGGTTAATTTGGATTTTCCTTCCTATTTTGTGATGGTCTTAAATTTTGTCTTTAAAAAATTTAAATTTTTTTTTTTCGTAAAATATAAATATACATTTTTGCATTATAATATTCATAAATTATGGTTTACGTCCTTAAAATTTTTATGACTCGCTAGACATAAAGTAGAAATATTAGATGGCCCACCTCGTCAATGCCTAGGACTAGGAGTCGACTAGATTTCTTCAAGGAGTGAGTTTTCAACAGTTTCCATCTATCTATAAATTCCTCAGACAAAATACCTCTCTCATTGTACTATATTATAATCATATTCAGTTTTATTTTGGTGATCATCGATCGATAATGGGTACACCAAAAGAGCACATAGAAGAAATAAGGAGAAGCAAGTTCTCAATAGGAGGTGAAGCAAATCCACTTACAGAGGATCTTCATCAGGCTGTTAAGAATCTATCTGCTGAGCTTTATGCTAAGGATGTCCACTTCCTCATGGAACTCATTCAGGTTCATGCATTATATTGTTTCTCCCTAAACTTATTTATCCGCGAGCGACTTCAATATATTAAGATATTTTGTAAATGCTCAGGAGTATATATTGTAATAAAATATACATTAATGCATGCAGCCAGGGGTTCGTACGTATATTATATTAATGATATTTGTAATTGCAGAATGCGGAGGATAACGAGTACGATAAAGGCGTGGATCCCTCGCTGGAATTCGTGGTAACTTCGAAAGATATTACGGAGACCGGAGCTCAGGCGACGCTTTTGATCTTCAACAACGAAAAAGGATTCTCTCGCAAGAACATTGAGTCCATATGCAGCGTCGGCCGTTCCACCAAGAAGGGCAATCGCAAGCGAGGATACATCGGCGAAAAAGGTACTTAATCTCCCCAATTCTCTACTGTAAATCAACTCATTCTTCATATCGATCTGCCACTCTTTTTGTTTACTAGTTTATATTATGCTGTCAAAATTAAACCCCAACTCGTTTATTAGCTCAAACAATTTTAATTCATTAAAGATTGAATTGGGTTGGGTCTTGACCAGTTTAATGATCCATTACTCGACCTGTTTTGACCCAATCATATTTGGGTTGGATTTGGATCTTGAACAATTTGTTGTCTTGATTCGTTATGACCAACCCACCCAATTGTCACCCTAGTTTATATGGTTTAACTAGTTAGACAACCTACTTGCGTGGTTAGACATTTCTTTTTGTTGATTGAATTTTTAAGTAAATTTTCTCTGATATCAAAAATGAAAGAAAAACTATATAGTCCAAGAAGAAAAAAAGAATCAAACAAATAAGAAAAAGCACTTTTGGATAAACTATTTAGTCAAAGATTAATTTTACTACTAAGAAACATAAACGTAAGTACTTTTCTGGTGTTTCTTTTCGTTCCTATTCAAATGATGTTCAACAGTAATATTAGGAATATGTAATAAGAAAATGCAAATTTAAGAGTGTTTTATTTGCATTTTCTTATTACATCTGTAATATCCATATCGTGGGCAATGGCCACATCTTGACAATTCATCATTTCTCTTGTTTTATTCCTTGCTCTCAATCCTCATAATTTCACCTTCCAATTACAATCTTCATGTCCAAATTCCAAAAGTCGTAGCATATCATATTGGATATTGTAGCTTTTGTCGTTGTCCTTATATCTATTCATAAGTTGAGAGAGAACCACATTATTCTACAATATATTTTAGCAAATAGCATGGAAGGATACAAGTGTATTTTTCTTAAAGCTAAATGTCAAAAGAACTCAAGTTTGAAGCCATACCTTTTATGTTTGTGTTTTATTCAATGGCAAATTGTACTCTTGATGCTTCACCAATAACTTGTGCTAAGAAGTGAAAACAAATTAGTTCCCCTTAACATGACCTTAGATAGAAAAGTGTGGATGACACAAAATAGGATAGAAAATTAGTGGTTAGGTGTGCGTCCCTACTAGTAGGTAGGGGTGCTTTGTCTTGTTGCCCTTACTAGTAGAGTAGTAGTCGCAGGACTACTCTTGCACTTTCTTGTTCTTTGATTTTTTTGACCATCTATTATTTTGTGTAGTTTGTTTGTAGTATTATTTTGTTGTAGTACTGTTATGTTCCTAGCTGTTGTTTTGTTACTGTTTATTGTACTTTCATTATGTCTTTTCGTATACTATTTTGCATTGCGCTGGTGGTTCATCGGAAACAACCTCCCTACCTCACCTTTGAGATAGAGGTAAGATTTGTATATGCTCTACCCTCCCTAGAACCTATTGTGTGGGACTACACTGTGTATATTGTTGTTGTGAAATTATTGTTCCTTAAATTTAAACAATCTGTAATAAGATGTGATAAATCTGTTTTACATCTAAATTGAGCCACACACATCTCATTTAGTGTATTAGTGCATGAATCAACTCTGTTCTTAGGTTTGGCCTCATTTTTCTCCTTAGCTTCTACCAAATTCAAAACTTTCCCCTTTCTATACTACACAATGTTGACACTTTGATCATGATTTCAAATTTCAAATTTGGATTTGGGAATTTAATTTTTTTTTAGATATAATACTTTATAATTTGTTAAAAAAGAAAAGAGAATTTAGTAGTAAAGAATAACTAGTTACTACTACTATGGACTTCTAAAAAATTAAGTTTATTTATGTTTATTTGAAAGTTTGAAATCACAAACATTACATTTATAAAAAGAATAAGGAGATATGTAATTTATCGATGCAACGCCTTAGCATATTTTGATGTCTTGTTTATAAACTATGGTTTGCTCATTTGATATGATTGTATAAGAATTGAGAAAATTTATGATAGTTTACACAATATGGGGTTTTCATGTTCATCAGCCAAAAAAAAATATAACTTAAGAAATCTATATTGAAGGTCCAAACAAAACTTCATCTTTAAGTTCAAATCAATGTGATTTTAAATCATGTCCAAATGAAGCCTAAAGTTTAAGTGTTAAAGTGTTGCTACTGGTTGTTGTACCTGTTGGTTTCTTTTATGGTTCGTTAAGCTTTAAGTTGTCGAAAACAAAGAGTGAAAATTATTTTATTGTCATCATAAATCGTTCCTCTTTATGTTTTTCCCCTACTTTAGAAACTATGGTTTTAGAATACTTAATCTGCTAGGAAGACATGTTCAATAATATTAGACAAAATATAACACATAGATTAGTTCATATAGCTTACACCTACTTGTTTGGAAATGGTTGTTTTAATTAACAGGTCTTGAATCTTTTGAGCTTGACTGACCGTAACTTATTTTTTAAGGGTCTGTTGCTCTCTGGATTATTTTACCATTGCTTTTGCTGTATGAAGTGCTATATTTTCTTTACTTTTTCCTCTATACTAAACCAGAGCTATAAGAGGGTACACTGTTATCTTATTAGTATTTTTTTTATTAGTGGCTCAATGATAGTTTTTATAGAGGAGATTAAGTTTGTTTCTATTTAACCCCATTATCTCTTTTCTTTTAAGCCAAAATGATCTGTTTATATACGTTATATTTCAGTTTAAACTTGATTTTTGTACGAAAGTTGCACTGTTGTGTAGAAAAATTGTATACAGTTTTCTCCCTTCAGGGACTAATTCAAGATATATTCACTTCCAACTTCAATATATCTGTTCTTGATCATTGGTTTATACCAGCCTGTCCTTTGTATGCTGCATCTTTTCATATTACATTATCTTTTAAATAGAAAATTGATCATTTTCTAGTTTGTTGATTAGTTTTGGTAACGGAATGCATTCGGATTTGACGAATCTTTATTAGTTTTTCTCACTTAATTGAATATTACCTTATCCGAATTTGTTACTTATTTCTAAAAGAATTTGATGCATTTTTCTCTCAGGTATTGGCTTCAAGAGTGTGTTTCTCATCACTGCTCGGCCCTACATCTTCAGCAACGGGTATCAGATACGATTCAGCGAGGAACCTTGCCAGCACTGCAATGTAGGCTATATTGTACCTGAGTGGGTGGAGGCAAACCCAACTCTTTCAGTTATTAGACAAGTCTATGGATCTTCTGCTACCCTTCCAGCCACAACTTTAGTGCTTCCGCTGAAATCTGACAAGGTGAAACCTGTTAAGCAGAAGCTTTCCAGCATTCATCCTGAAGTTCTTCTCTTTCTTTCAAAGATAAAGAAGCTTTCAGTCAGGGAAAACAATGAGGATCCCAGGCTTAACACAGTCAGTGCTATTTCCATTTCCACTGAGACTGATTTTGTTAAGAAGAAAAACATAGATGCTGAATCCTACCTGCTCCATCTCTCCGCTGATGAAAAATCTGGTCTGGGGGAATGCAGTTACTACATGTGGAAACAAAAGTTTCCTGTCAGGCGGGAGCATAGAGTGGATAGAAGAATGGAAGTTGATGAGGGGGTAATCACTCTAGCTTTTTCCCAATGAGAGCGCCTCAACAGGGAACAAGCTCTCCTGGGATTTTATGCTTTCTTCCACGGAGATGGTTACAAACTTCCCCTTCATTATTCAGGCTGACTTTCTTCTAGCATCGTCAAGGGAGACGATCCTTCTTGATGACATATGGAACCAGGGCATTCTTGACTGCGTTCCTACTGCTTTTGTCAATGCTTTCACATCACTTGTGAGATCTAGTGAAGGTGCTCCCATTTCTACTCTGACTCATATGTTTGGCTTTCTGCCAGTGAATGAATCTCCCTATCCAATTCTTAATGGCGTGAGAGACTCCATTAAAAGAAAACTGCTGGATGAAAGTATCATTCCATGTGAGTCATATGTGGAACAACAATTCTTTCAGAAACCCAATGACGTTGGTAGGTTGTTTCCTGCTTTCTGGAATCTGCTGAACAAGGCAAGGAAGCAGGGGGTTGTATTGCATAACATCTCATCCCATGGAAGATTCATTGTAAACTCAGCTTTTGATAAGGAGATGTACAACCACATTTTGAGCTTTCTGGAAGTGAAACATGTTGACAATGGATGGTACGCAAAGTGCATTCAGAGTTCGAATTTTGTGTTGGGAGTCTCAGAGGATGTCTACTTAGAACTTTTAGCGTTTGTCGCTGAGAAATGGTCGTCTTCTTTCAAGACAACTGAGATGATGAACATACAACTTCTGAAGTATGTTGATTTTGATGAAGATGTAGTTTTGTGTAGCATATATGAGGCACTGAATGGTGATCATTCTTTGCTTTTATCTCGCGAACCTGGTCAAATCTCTTGGCTGATCAACTGGAACTCAGAATTTCGTTTTGCCAATCATCTTTTCTTTGCCAAATCAACACAATCAGCAGTTGGGGATCATTCTAAAAGTCAGACAGTTTTGGACTGGCTTAAAGATGAGGTCAAGGTGAGATCTGTGAATGTGCATGACTATGCTGTTCTGGTTCTTAACTCACACAGTGATGATAGAAAGATTGCTATGGCTTTGGCCTACTTCTTACATCAGTCCCTCAGAAGGAACTATTTATCTAAAGATCAAGTTGTTGCTTTATGCTGTAAATTGCCGCTTGTTGATAACTATGGACATGTCACCCGACAGTGGAAAGGGGTAGTGGTGCCTGCGAATGGCAGTAAATGGGTGCAGTTGATTGGTTCAAACCCGTGGAAAGATGCAGGCTATGTTGTGCTCGGAGAAGATTATTTGCATTCTGGTAGCTATGCTGGAGATTGTAGCAGCAAGGAAGAGCTTCTGGCCTTTCTCAAGATCAATGTTGCAGCTATGGACATTCCAGACCTACCCCCTCCTGATGCAGAAATTACTAGTATGTATTCTCCACTGACCAAGGAAAATGCATTGCTAATGTTAGATTGGATTCGTAACATGAAAAGGAACAGACTTTCCTATCCAAAAAGATTTTTGACCTGCATAAGGGAGGGAAGCTGGCTGAAGGTATCACTAAGTGGTAGCCCAGGCTACAGGCCTCCATCAAAATCATTCTTCCATACTTCATCATGGGGACATCTGCTTCAAAATAGATCAGTTCTTGTAGATATTCCATTAGTGGATCAGGGGTTTTATGGCAGTGAACTTATACAGTACAAGGAGGAGTTAAGTACAATAGGTGTCATGTTTGAATTTAAAGATGCATGTGAATACATTGGACAACATTTTATGTCTCTGGCAACTTATTCTACTTTAACCAAAGTCCACGTGATGTCAATACTCAATTTCATCAAGTATTTGAGGGAGAAATATCTTCCCCCAGATACCTTCATCAATAGCATTAATGATAGACGGTGGTTGCAGACTACTCAAGGTGAGAAGAGCCCACAAGAGTCTGTTTTCTTGGACAGTGAGTGGGATGCTGCCTCACAGATCAGTGACATCCCGTTTATTGATAATAAGCATTATGGGAACGAGATTCATTCCTTTAAAATAGAACTGATGCTGCTTGGAGTGGTGTTTGGTTTTGATCAAAATTACCAGCTTGTTGTTGACAACTTGAGATCTTCAACACGCATAGGTTGCCTGAGTTCTGATGCTTTGCTCTTGATCCTGAAGTGTATTTGCAACCTGAGATCATCTGAAAAAATATGCAGGGCACTTAAGGATAACAAATGTATGAAGACCATAAACATGGGGTGGAAATCTCCGGCTGAATGTTTTTTGCTTGATCCTGTGTGGGGCTCCCTGCTGCAGGTGTTTTGCAGTTTTCCTCTTATTGATACAAATTTCTATGGAAGCAATATCTTGTCATTTAAAAGTGAGTTGCAGAAATTAGGGGTGGTGGTTAATTTTGAGGAGGCAACTAAAGCTTTTGTTGCTGTGTTCAGGCAGCAGACATCTAAGGGTTCATTAAACAAAGATAGTGCTCATTCCCTTCTCTCATGTTACAGAAAGTTAAAGAAAACTAGCTTTGAATTTCCTTCAGATCTTAAGAGTTGTATTCAAGAGGTCCAGTGGTTGCGAACTCGAACTGGTGATAAATTACCTAAAGAATGCATACTTATTGATTCAGCTTGGGAAGCTCTCTCTTCAATCTCTTTGTTGCCTTTTATTGATGATAGTGAGGCTCGGTACGGAAGGAGCATTCATGAGTATAAGGATGAACTTAAGAGTTTGGGAGTTGCGGTGACTTTTGAAAGTGGGGCAAAGTTTGTGCCTGCAAGCCTACGATTTCCTGATGACCCTAGCGTCATTACTGTTCCAGCGGCAATCTCATTGTTAGTGTGCTTGCAGAAATTGGAGGTGGATAATAATGATTATCTGATTGCTTTGCGGTCAAAGCTTGCTAGAAAATGGATGAAGACTAATGCTGGTTACAGGTCACCAGATAAGTGTTTTTTGTTTGGTCCTCAGTGGAATCCTATCTTACTGCCTGAAGATGGTCCTTTCATCGATGAAAACTTTTATGGCTCCAACATAGGATCATATAAGAAAGAGCTCAAGTCTCTTGGTGTTGTAGTTGAAATTGGAGATGGATGCTCTTTGCTTGCTGATTATCTTGATTCACATTCCAGCAGGATTACTATCACTCGGATCTATGAGTACTTGAGCAAGTTCAACTGGGAACCAGAAAAAGAAGATGCTAGAAAAATATGGATTCCAAATGGTGATAACGATGGAGATTGGGTGAATTCTGCTGATTGTGTTCTGCATGACAAAAGTGGTTTCTTTGGCCTGCAGTTGCATGTCCTAGAGAAGCACTATGACAAGGAACTGCTCAGTTTCTTCTCCAACTTAGGTGTCAAAAGCAATCCTTCTCTTGATGATTTTCTCAAGCTATGGAATTCATGGGAAAATGCTGGCCGCAGTTTGTCACAATCAGAGTGCCAAACTTTCTGGGAGTTCATTGTGAAGCACTGGAGCTCACGAACTGAGAAATTTCTGTCTGAAAACTTGTCAAAACTTCCTGCAAGTTCAGGCTTGAAAAAGGAAATTTTGATGCTTGACAAACGTGATGTTTTTATTGGTGATGATCTCTATCTGAAGGATTTATTTGAGAAGTCTTCTTCTCATCCCTTGTTCGTTTGGTATCCACAACCAAGCTTGAAATCTTTGCCTCGACAGGAGCTACTTGAAATTTACAGCAAAATTGGTGTTCGTAATTTGTCTGAATCTGTTTTGAAGAAAAGCCTGTCTTCTGTTAATTGTGATGGACTTGAGCAGGTGCAGCCAAAAGAAATCTTCATTGGGAGGGGTTTGTTTAAGTTAATTCTTGGCTTCCTTGCTGATCCTTTACTTCAAATGGAAGTGCATAAGAGACATGAAGCTCTCAAATGTCTCAGGGATGTTAGTATTTTTGCTACATTAGAACCAATCACCATGGATTGCAGTTTGTCACTTTCTTCTGGAGAAGTCCTGAATGTGAACGTAAGCCGAATGATTTGTTGGGAAAGAAAAAGTTCAAAGATCTTCCTACAGAGGCTGGACAAATCAGGTGGTTACAAAAGCAAGCTTGAGTATGCCACATATTTCTCTGAAGTAGTTGCTGAGGGAATTCTAAAGGAGAAAGAAGATTTTGTGCCTCAACTGGCTGAATTGATCAAGTTGGGGTTCATCCTGAAATTCGACGAGGCAGCTATTGAGTTCTTGATGAAAACAGAGAATCTGCAGATATTTTTGGAGGATGAAGAATTTCTCTCCTCTGCCTTCACTTCTGAATAGGTATTTATGTGTATTAAATCTCCCATCCCCATTATTTACCCCCTTATATCTTGTAAAATGTTTATGTTGAAACATGATCATCTACTTACTTCTCTCAGGTTGAGATACAAAGTCTGAGTATTGACTATCCTGAAATAATTTTTTTGTGTAGGAGGGAAGACATGGTTGTAAATGGTCTAGAAGAACTTTTTGATTGACTGAGGCCTTCTGTAGATGCCAAATGGGATTTCTGGTCTGGCGAGAAGTCTGTTGAATGAAGATTGATCATTTGTTATAATTCCCTGCTAGTTGTCAATGCCCTTTGTTTTGTATTTAGTTGCTCTAAGGTTCTCTGTGTAATTTACTAAATTTGCTCTTAGAGAGATACAATGCTCTGTTCCATGTGTTTAATTCTGCATCTTTTTCCAGTTTTATAATAATTGAAATTATTCTCTTTAGTTTCACATGTTTATCTACCATAATGTAGTGTGTGCAAGCTCTCATGCGTGTATAGATGAGCCATTTGTGAATCCTTTTTGGCTTCCCCACCCATGAAGAAACTTTCCGAAAATCTGGTAGAAAAGAAGTTGAGATTTCTCCATCACAACAATGGATGTACACATTCTATGATGATTCTATGTGGCCTGTTGATTAAATGAATCATTTAGTTGGAGTAAATTGACTAAATGACATATTAAAGATTATATATTACTAGTCCTAACAGGACTTTCTAGTTTTCCCTTAATTATCTCTCAATCTGTTTAAATCCCCTAATTATCTCTTGTTTAATTGATTGTTATCACAATTATCAGTACTCTCTCTCTCTCTGCTTTGTTCATCATTTTTTTTTTTGCTACCTTCCACCATTTTTATTATTGTTAATTTAATCAGAAAATATATGGATTGTCATCAATATTGATTCAACACGGAGATTGATAATTTTACAGGTTTGTTTTTTATGTCGTTTTTATTTTTTATTTTTTGTACCGATTTAGATTTTGTAGCAGTAACGTGATTACTTTGGATACAATAGGTTCGTTTATCTTATTTTGAAAGTTAATTCTTCGATAAATTATTTTTTGTTGATTTTTTTTTTCTTTTTTTGTATATGTTTTTTGTTAATTTCTTGTTCTTTTTTCGTGACGTTTTTTTTTTGTTATTAGTGAAATGAAATTTTTGTAGTGGGTTCTGATAATTTTATTTGTATCTTTTACTATATCAATTTTGATTTTGTTGTAATAAACTGACTATTGAAATTGGATACTACATATTCATTTTTCTCATTTTTTTTTTTTTTTTTAGCTTTGTTGGTGCAGTTGTGTGTTAAATTCTTCATCTTTTGTAATGAATTTTGATGATTTTTGTATGAAATTTGATTGTAAAGAGGTATATTTAAAAAACTTATTTCATACAAATAATAACGAAAATAAATTGTATAAATTGTGGTTTGAATAATGATTTAAACTGTGTGGTTTGTATTTATGAATTGTGGTTTGGTCTAATACATCTTGCAATTATACATGTGTATTAAAATTGATTCATATTAAATTTCTGACTGTTCAAAATGTGAGAACTTGAGGATCATATGAAAATTGTATGCATTATGGTTTTAAAGATGGTATATTAATAATTTTGTTGGATTTTGTATATTTCATCATTATGACATTAATTATTTTTTTTTGTTCTCAGGTAGATATATTGATCACATGTAGTCAAAAGGGCAACAATAGAAATATATGTGGTTGATATCCACCTGGGGCATCGTCTATAATCATATTTTTGTGCTTGTTTGGTTTATTTCTTTGTTATAAATAGATAAAGTTTTTTTTATTTCTAATTTAATAGATTATGTTTATCGAGTTTTCTTAATTATTAATTTCAGTTTATATACTTGTCGCTTCCACATTTCAAAATTTTGGAGTATGAATACACATAGTGTACTAGTGAGAAATACGAATTTTTAGATCATTTTGTATATAATAATTGATTTATAAACTGATTTTTATTGTTCAAATATTTTGAACTAGTCTATTGTATCAATTTGGTATCATAAGTGATTTTGAAAAATTTATTGTTCAATATTTTGAACTCTTCTATTGTATCAATTTGGTATCATATGTGATTTTATAAAATAAAATTTATCAACTATATTATATTGATATATATTCAGGTTTAAAAAAATATAGGATTTGAATGTGCTATATGATTATGATTTAATTTGTGGTTTCGTACAAATTATTGTTCAAATATTTTGAACTCTTCTATTGTATCAATTTGGTATCATATGTGATTTTAAAAAATAAAAATTGTCAACTATATTATATTGATAAATATTTAAGTTTAAAAAAATATAGGATTTGAATGTGCTATATGATTATGATTTAATTTGTGGTTTCGTACAAATTATTGTTCACAATATTTTGAACTCTTCTATTGTATCAATTTGGTATCATATGTGATTTTAAAAAAAATAAACATTGTCAACTATATTATATTGATAAATATTTAAGTTTAAAAAAATATAGGATTTGAATCTGCTATATGATTATGATTTAATTTGTGGTCTCGTACAAATTATTGTTCAAATATTTTGAACTTCTTCTATTGTATCAATTTGGTATCATATGTGATTTTAAAAAAAATAAACATTGTCAACTATATTATGTTGATATATATTCAGGTTTAAAAAAATATAGGATTTGAATGTGCTATATGATTATGATTTAATTTGTGGTTTCAAACAAATGTTTCTAAACTATTTGAGACTAATATTTTTTTCCAACTACTTGTGTATATAATTGGTTCATAAAAATTATTTTTGTGGTTTAATTTTTTTGAACTGATCTACATGTATCAATTTGGTATGATATGTGATGTTCAAAAATAAATTATTCAACTGTATGATATTGATATATGTTCAAATTAAAGATTATATACATATACTATTCATTCTTTCAAGTAAAGAAGTGTATAAAAATGATTTTGTATGTATATTTCTTATATAAAATGTAACCAATCTGATTTTAAAAAAATTTAGGCATAAACAAGTCATTTAAAAAATTTTAAAACCTGTTTTAATACTAATTTACCAAGTTAGAGCAAGGAGAAATTTTTTAGATCTTGAGTAATGGTTGAGATTATTATCTAAAATAAAATTTAAATAAAATAAATTAGAAGTTTGGTAAAACTAAAATTCTTAAATAGTTAGGCAATTACTTTGTAACCGTCATAAAAAAAAGCACGTATTTTCTCTTTCCAGCATTAAATACGAAAGTAAAAAATAATTAAAATTTAAATTAAGAAAAATAGAAGACATGTTAAATTAAAATTCCTCAATTGTGGTTAGACAATCACCATGGTAACTGCCATAAAAAAATGTTTTTTTTCTCTCTTTACAACATTAAGTACGGAAATTAAAAACAAATAAATTTAAATTAAATAAATTAGAAGAGCGGTAAAATTTAAATTTCTAAATTATAGTTAGATAATATCTTGGTAATTGTCATAAAGAGAACACGTCTTTTGTTTTCTCTTTCCAACATTAAATACAAAAATAATAAATAAATAAAATATAAATTTAAATTAATTCAAATTTGTTATCACTCGTAATTACGTTGTTATATTAATAATTTCTTATTAGTATATTTATATGATGTTATATTCAAATCTGTTTATGTTTGACTATAATCCATGTACATGCAGACTCACATCAACCAAATATTTGAAAAACTAACTTCTTTGATCATAGAATTTTTTCTAGCTAGTGAGTAGTGGCATTAGCATTGAAGTAGTTATACTTTTATGAGTTCATAGTTAATCTCTCATTGGCGGCCTGCCATAGACCATAGTTAAAGAAAAATAAAACATGATAGTATAAAAATGGAAATATGTGGAGTTCTCGCCTTAAATACTTGTCTATTTCATTTTTCGATAGTCACATTACCTGAATTATGAAAAGAGAAATATACTGTAACAAGTAATATGAAATACAATGAGTAGTATAATTGTAATAATTTAAATTTAAAATAAATATTAAGGTTGTTCAAGTAATAAGTTTATATTACCCTCGTGCACTTTTTTTTATCATACTGATATGTAAAAAATTGTATTTTATAGTACTTTTCGTATAATTTTTTAATATCTAATTTTTTATTTGTTTAAAATATCGAATTAATATAATCTAATTTAACTTTGAAAATTAGTCAAATTGACTTTCGAAAAGTGGACAAAGGGAGTATATATTATACATTTATAATTTGATGCACAAATAAATATTTTCCTAAATTGAATGTGTGTTGTAGATGATAATATTTTCTACAAATGCACCATATAGCTTACTTTACAGTTTATTTGTGGGAATATATGATCGATAAAGCTTTGCATGTGTTGTTTGTAGGTACCTAACTTAATATTCATTGCGGAGCGATTGAAATTTCTTCACCATCAAGGTATTAAATTTGAATTTTGAGAATGAAAAAAATTACTCTTTCTGTCCAATAATAGTTGTCCACTATATTATTTTGGAATGTCCAACAATAGTTGTCCATTTTATGAAATCAATGGATAATTTTACACTTAGTTCCTAATTTACCCATATCATTAATTATAGTCATTTTCCTATTACATTTTTCAAGACAATGTATTTATTATATTCAAAGGGTAATATAGTAAAATTACCTTTCTATTTATAATTTCTTAAGAAGTGTGTAAAGTCAATAGTGGATAAGTATTGTTGGACAGATGAAGTATGTTGAGAGCATTGTTTCCAAAATGAGTCTTGTAATACGCATGATTATAATTTAATCAAACTTTAATATAAATGTCTCGATATTTTGGATGGAATGAGTAGGCTGGGCTTAATTTCAACTATTGGCATCCAGGCGCGCCTCTCCTCTTTGAAAAAAAAAAGGCTAATGCATCACTATACAAATATCCACTTGCTTCTGTGAAATAGTGACTATTTATTCTACCAAATATCCCTTAGGATACTTTAATTAAGAATAATATTTATTTAACACTTAAATTATTTAATAATTATATCTATCAAACACAAAATGTTGATGTAGCAAAAAAAAAAGTATTTCACTTTTGTTGGGTGTGTGTGTTTAGAAAATGAGTTTTTTTTTGGCCGATTATTTTTCATTTATTAAATTAATAATTCATTTTTATTACTACTATTTTGAGTCTTTATGACACATGTCATTGTTTATTTGTTGATTTTCCGTAACATCATCGTGTGAGATACATGCATAATCTTTTGTAGATTGATTATTAATTTGTGTTTAATAGATATAAACTTCTTACGACTAAAATGTTCAATAGATACTAATTTTAATTAAAATGTCTAAGTGGATTATACAAACAATTTAATATATCATTTGATTACTTATGCCTTAACTTTTAAGGTTTTTTTTGGGGAAATTACGGGGATAAACAAATATATTCTAGTTAATTAGCTAACATAGCTATAATTTGAATTAATTACGGGTCGCAACTTACTTTTAGCTGTAATTACGTCGCTTATACATATACAAATACAAATTATACATATATATATATACAATTGTATCACAAATATACAAATACAATTAACCTCTCTCCACTCTCTGCCCTCTCTCGCTCGCCTTTCTCCTCCCTCTACCAATCTCACTCGCCTCTCTCCTCCCTCTTCCAATCTCGCTTGCCATAAATACAAATACAAATACATATGTATACTAATTACATATATACAATTATCTGACAAATATACATATACAGGTCGCCTCTCTCCACTCTCTATCCTCTCTTACTCGCCTCTCAACTCCCTCTCCCAATCTCGCTCGCCATATATACAAATACATATGTATATCAGCTACATATATACAATTATCTGACAGATATACATATATAGTTCGCCTCTCTCCACTCTTTGCCCTCTCTTGCTCGCCTCGCAATTCCCTCTCCCAATCTCGCTCACCTCTCTCATCCCCCTTCCAATCTCGCTTGTCAGATAAACAAACACATATGTATACCAGTTACATATATACATTATTTGACAAATATACATATACAATTTGTCTCTCTGCTCTCTCTTGCTCACCTCTCTCCTGCCTCTTAATTGTAGCTACGAATCATAATTAGCAAACTATAACTATGAAGCATAATTAAGTTGTTTTTGAGTTGTTATATACAAAAATTCCCCTTGTTTTTTCCCATATATGCTTATGACTCATGAGCATAGGAAAATCCAAGTAACTTACCAATCTTTTTCTTACAGTAACTTTTTGAGCTGGACTTGAGTATGTTGAAAGGAGCTTCTCGAAATTATTATATTGGGCTTCCGCACAACTATCTAGTCGATATGTCCAAGTAACAATAATACAGGCCCTGAGATTCAATAGGGATCAAATCAAGCTATATAATTGAACTAAATAACGGAAAAACAACTCCGCGTTACTACTTTTGTAATGAGAAATTTTAATAGTTCAATTAATTGACTATTAAAACTTTTGCGTGAAAGTTCATTCCCCACCTTGTAAGAACAAAAATTAAATGTGTGTACTCCCGAGTCCCCTGAGGACACCCAACATAAATTTGTGAATCTTTATTTATTTTTTTGTCTATTATCCTCTTTCATGAAAAAATTAAAGTATTTTGATATTGTAATTTGTACATATAAATGTCCTTTTCAAACCACTTTCTATGAAGAAGACATAAATGTTGTCCCAACACTATATGTACACACATTTTGATTGTGAATATACATGTTAAGGTTACTGGTTGATCTCTCATAACTTAGAGTCAATTCCCTAAATGGTCACCCAAGTTTAGGGAAATTGCCTTGAAATATCATTTATGTTTCATTTAGGACTAAAAATATCACTCAACTATCACTATTTTCCTTCAAATATACTTGACACTCCAAAAACCTCACTCTCTCCTAGTTGACATGACATGTCATTAAAGTCTTTTTTTATAATAATAGACTAATTTAATTCATTAAACCCATTTAACTAAAATAATGATCATATTATTTTTTTTAAAAGATATATTAGTTTATTAAGAATAAATTTTCATACTTAAGAATCTTTTCTCATAATTTTTTATTTATTTTTTATGCGATGAAGAATAGTTTTTTAAAACTCACCATAATGTCATCAATTTTGAATAATTATAAACACATATATTCAAAAAGATATTGATATATAAATCACTTATGAATGTCAACTTACATCAATTAATCATATATTATATAATGGATCAATAATATTAAAGGTCAATTAACTATTAAAAAAATAATTAATTGGGTGCTTTGAAATCCATATATACTTACAATATCTTTTTTTCTGAAAAGAAAATAAAAAGTGAATATATTATTGATTCATTATAAATAATATTTTCAAAATACACAATTAGTATTATTGTAATAGTTAATTTACCTCTAATATTATTGATTCATTATACAATTTATGATTAATTGATGTAAGTTAGCATTCATGAGTGATTTGTATATCAATAATTTTTTGAATGTATGTGTTTATAAGTATTCAAAATTGATGATATTATAGTACGTTTTAAAAACCTATTCTTCATAACATAAAAAATAAAAGTTTAATTATGATAAAAGATTCTTAAGTATGAAAATTTATTTTTAATAAACTAATATATCTTTTAAAAAAATAATAAGATCATTATTTTAGTTAAATGAGTTTAATGAATTAAATTAGTCTTTATTAAAAAAAGACTTTAATGACATGTCATGCCAACTAGGAGAGAGTGGGACTTTTGGAATGTCAAGTATATTTGGAGGAAAATAGTGATAGTTGAGTGATATTTTGATCCTAAATTAAACATAAATGATATTTTAAAGCAATTCCCTAAACTTGGGTGACTATTTAGGGAATTGACTCCATAACTTATGTTGATCTTTTAATTTTTTATTTTTAAAAAAAATTGAAATAATGGTTCAAGGCAAGGTATCTTCATTAGAATAAAAGATATACAGTGTCATATTTATATCAGGTAGCTTATGTCACAACTAGGGGTGTACATAGGTCGGTTTGGTTTGATTTTTCATTAAAAAAAACCTAAATCAATTATGTCGATTTATTAAATCTAAAAACCAAATCAAACTACATAAAGTCGGTTTTTTCGGTTTAGACTTTAGTCGATTCTTTTGTTTTTTTTTTCCGGTTTTTTACAACTATATGGTATTTGAAAAAGAGATCAAATATATTTTCACTTACCTGTGTGATAAGCTAAACTTAAAATATGTTAAATGAATAGAATTTTTTTAAAAATACGGTAAAATTCACATGAGTACAAAATATTTTTTTAAAATATCAACGTTCATTATGTTAAATTAATAAGATTAAAGGCTAGAGGCAAA
>NW_006239607.1:124391-124471 GCF_000226075.1 Solanum tuberosum | reverse complement strand
AATATATATATATAATATTTACAAAATTTTACAAGCCCATATTTGAAATAAAATATATAAACATTGAAAACTATAAACTA
>NW_006239607.1:121653-124179 GCF_000226075.1 Solanum tuberosum | reverse complement strand
AAGGGTTGTGATTTTTCGATGAGTTGTGGCTTTTCCAAAGAGTTGTGACTTTTTCAATAAGTTATGACTTTTCCCAAGGGTTGTGACTTCTCAAAAATGTCATGACTTTTCAGATAAGACACAAAAAACACTTGTTCATACTACCTTTTGTTGACTATAAATAGAGGGGTTTCCTCTCAGTTTTCAACCACAATTTGTTTTAATCTTCTACTCTTTTTCTTCTTGCATTTTAATTTTTTTTGTGTGATTTATTGTCGTTGAGTGAGCTCAAAGTTTAGCGGAATATGAGGTACCACTATTCTAATGAAGTAAGTTGTTCTATCCTAATAGGGTATATTCCATAACCTCGAGTACTTGATGAAAATAATTTTGATGATATAATAATTATTTTTTTGCTTAATATATACATTAGTATGTAACGTTCCAAATGATGTAGTCTAAATTCATTTGTTTTTGTTAGGGATTTCTCCTGTGATACAGATACATGTTTCTGAATATCTTTTCCAAAATTTAGAGAATTGTCACGATTTGTTTTTTATGCTCAAGACAAATGAATGAATTTATTTATCAATGCTACTTCTGTGATTTAGACTCTCATGAATTTTGCTTCAAAACAACAAATGTGAAAATATGTGAATATATTAAATGTAGTTGTTCTCTTCACATGTTCATATGACATCTATACAATTTAATGTGGAATACACATGCAAAACACATCTGATTAGATGACAAGAAAAATACAAAGCAAATATTGTCTATAAGGTAATATTAGTGGGATAAGAAGTTTGCGTGAATAATAGATATATATGACGATCCACATTGAACATTCACAAAAGAATGTGCAATATTATTTTTTACTAAGCTTATTATTCAAATCTTTGCTTAAATAAACAATACTATTTACTATAACATATACTTTCCAAAAAAACTAGTATGTATATATATATATATATATTATGTCGGTTTGGTTTGAATTTTTTTCTTTTAATACCAAACCAAACTAAGAGTCGTTGGATTTTTTTTCAACCGCCAAACCAACCAAACCAAACTACAAATCAATTTTTTTTTATTTGATTTAATTTGTCGGTTCAGTTTGACTTGTACACCCCTAGTCACAACAAATGAAGTAATTGTTTCAGTTGGCACTTCACGTCAATTATACATTACACTAGATAATGTTGCCCGTGCTATGCACGGGCCCAATAATATAAATGGTATGTTTTGGGGCTAATAACCGAGTTTTTGAAGCGATTGTTTGCGTGGATAAAGGAATAAGTTTTTTTTTATCACAAATCTGTACTTTCTTTGACGCTATTTAAGGCATAATAAGACTACCCACATACAACATTTTTGAAATATTTTATGTTGTCAATTATCATGATTTATAGTATTTTTTACAATAGATTTCACTTCAAGAATCAGTGGAATTTTTTGATTTTTTTCAAAAACATATTTTATATTGTCAATTATCATGATTTATAGTATTTTTACGGAATTTTTAAATATATAAAAGAAAATAAAAAAATTAGACAAATAAATTAAAATGGACCCAATATATGTTATTTTTGTTGTCTCAATTTATGTGACACAAATGAAATTTCGAGAGTCATCCAAATTTTTATTTTTTTAAGTTATTAATTATTGTGATTTATAATATTTTTATGTAACTTTGAAATAATGTACATTACTGGTCACTTTGTCCTAATTTATGTGATATGGATAAAATTACAAAATTAACCCTTTTAAAATGTCTTTCAGATATTTTAAGTTGTTAATTATTATTATTTATAATACTTTTTTGGTAATATTAAAATGATATGTGTTATTTTTTCTGTCCCAATATATATGAGCCTGATACAATTCTGAGAGTCAACCTATTTTATTATATAACTTTTAAATATTTTAAAGCTTTTTAAGTCATTTGTAAATGATATATGTTGCTTCCTTGATTGAGACTTTTCCATT
This sequence comes from Solanum tuberosum, assembly GCF_000226075.1. Taxonomy (NCBI): domain Eukaryota; kingdom Viridiplantae; phylum Streptophyta; class Magnoliopsida; order Solanales; family Solanaceae; genus Solanum; species Solanum tuberosum. The sequence continues at coordinate 122,214 of NW_006239607.1, read as the reverse complement.
TGAGAGATATATATATATATTCTATATTATTTTAAAAGGGAGTTTATGCCCAAGTTCTACTATATAATAAATATAATATATAATATTCAAGAAAGTCCCAATCTTGAATATTATATATTATACTTGGCCCTAAACTCTCTTTTATAATATAGTAGAAATAGAAATAATAAAATAATAAAATAATAATAATATAATAATATAGTATAATATAATATAATATAATAAAATATAATATAATAATAATATAATATAATATAAATATAATAATAATATAATAGTATATAGATAGATATAGATGTAAATGATATATGTTGCTTCCTTGATTGAGACTTTTCCATTTGAGAGATATATATATATATTCTATATTATTTTAAAAGGGAGTTTATGCCCAAGTTCTACTATATAATAAATATAATATATAATATTCAAGAAAGTCCCAATCTTGAATATTATATATTATACTTGGCCCTAAACTCTCTTTTATAATATAGTAGAAAATAGAAAATATAGTAGAAGAATATTATAAAAGAGAGTTTAGGGCCAACTATAATATATAATATT
>NW_006239607.1:119871-120040 GCF_000226075.1 Solanum tuberosum | reverse complement strand
ACTCTCGATGTATTTCCGAGGAGTATCATGTATATACGGTTGAGAGAGTACTTGGTATTATGAGGCATATCATTTCATGGTGTCATATTGCATTGCTTCTCATGACATCCTTCGTTCTTGATGATTATGTGTTTTATTGGTGGTTGGAAAGTACTTGATATTTGATTCC
>NW_006239607.1:71227-119217 GCF_000226075.1 Solanum tuberosum | reverse complement strand
TGGTTTTATGCAGGTTGTAGTTGTGGAGGTTCGATTGGGGTGTAAGGAGTACCCGTATTCTATCCCCTTAGCTTGTGTTTAGAGGTTTACTTGCTGAGTACCGTGTGGTTTGGTACTCACCCCTTGCTTCTACAATTTTTTTTGTAGGTTACGAGCCTGGATTTTGTGGTACTTTCCATTCTCTTATTTTCCGAGGCTTCTTGGAGATTTGTGAGGTAGTTGTTTGTGATCTCAGCAGACCTTCTTACTCCTATTTATGATCTCGTTCTATTCTAGAAACAAGGTCATTTGAGACTTGTGATTTTCTTTTGAATCAATTGTGATACTTTAGAGGCTTGTACACGTGACAACCAGATTTTGGGGGTATTTTTGAATAAATTATGAAATTTCCGCATCTTATTATAACAGATTGAGTTTTAGGCTGACTTGTCTTGGTGGGATAAGACGAGTGCCATCACGTCCATTTTTGGGTCGTGACATATATATAGTAATTATTTTATATGTTGGTACAATTTGTGAATAGCAAAGACGTGGAAAGAAATATCCCATTGTCAAAAGTTGTAAAAGTCGTTAACAACTTTTTATTTAAATAACACTAATCTATTAAAAAAGGCGTAACGATGACCCCACAACCACAAACCCATAATGTTATGAAAATGACTACAAGACTCCCTGTGAAGTCTTCTCTATTCTTTAATTAACTTATTACTATATATATGTCTTAATTAGTTTTTTGAACTACTTGAGAATAGTTGAGATATGAATCAATTGTAAGGAAATTCTGATGCATGCCTGCAATAACTTGTGATGTGAGTAAATAAAAGTTATTGTTTCAATTTCAGCAAAAAGAAAATGGAAAATAGTTTTGGAATAGCTTGATCTTTTCAATCAAAAGATGAAAATACATCTAAAACAATTGTTGTTCTCTCAATATTTCTTATTAGAAACAACTGTATGTCCAGGGGCGGAGCTACAACCATGTAAGGGTGGTTAGGGGAACACCCTTCGTCGAAAAATTATATTGTGTATATATCGTCTAATATTTGTACATATAATAAATTGAACTGTAAGTTTTTGTATTATTTAGTTATTAAGTGATATGTAATTTAATTTTTAAATTTGGGTGCACCCACTCATCAAGAAAAAAAAAGTTCCGTGCACCCACTCCGTTAATAATAATAATTTATCAACTCTTCTAAAGTTTGAACACCCTTGAAGAAATTCCTAGATCCGTTAATGTATGTCATGTAAATCAAATTGTTCTCAAGGGTAATATGGAAAGTAAACATGTTCATGAATTTCCAAATACCTTTGATTATTCCTAAGTAAGTGGCATTAGTTACTTTCTTGGAAAAAAGATTGATTAATTAAAGGCAAAGTTAGGGAAGATACCATAGAAACCAATGAACATTTAAAGGTCAATATGCTCCGTACCAACTTCTTTTCTCCCTTTGTCTTCTAAAACTTCATTTCCAAGGTATGATTATAGGCAATTACCACCTTTTCCTTCGTCTATTTTTATCTGACCATTATTCATAATCTATCAAGCTATGTGAGTACTCCCCCATTCCCCTTTATTAGATCAAATATTGACTATTGACTATACTTTTACTCCTCCATTAAGACTGTTCGATTAATAGAAAATTTGTATCACATATACTTTTCGGATTTTATTTGTAAAATTACACTATACTTCTAAGAGTTCATTTGTTAAAGAAAAAAGAAGGAAAATTGGGGGAAATTATGGTTATTGTCCTTCTCAATAGTCATTGAAAAAGACAGGTACATTTAAATCTAATGCAAGCCCTCTTCGTAGTTCCCTGTTTGCCTCCTTCCTGGCGAAGTTTCTATCTTTTTCACATTAACGCATAGTTCACATTGAATTTTATGATTTCAATTGTTACGCCAAACATGCGGCAAAATTAATAGATTCCCATTAGGGAAATAGTTTATGTGAAGATTGCAACTCACATTTCATATGTGAATATCTATTCCTTTGTTTCATTTTACTTGATCTATTCTGACTTAATACTTTCCTTAAAAAAAATTATTGTATAAGTTTTGTATCTAATCCAAATGAACCCATAAGGTATAACCACATCAATTTTAAATTTCAGGTGCACATATATAAATTATCCTCCGGGGCAATTCTGATCAAACCATACTATTGAGATTAAAAAAAATGGTCTCACTTGAACATGGAGAAAAGAATATATATATACTTTATATATATTGTAATAAAATAAATTTGAACAACAGAAAAAAGGTAATTAACTTTACCTTTTGAACTTCCAATCAAATTCATTGGAGATTTACATACATCATTAACAAACAGAAGAAAAGTTGGTATAGTTTATTAACTCGGGTCCGCCATGATCTAAGTAAAAGGACCAATTACAAAATTCTTACGCCATCACTTGTAGAATCAAACTAGAAACAAGGTGCCCGTGCAAGCACGGGCCGAAGATGTTACTCTCTTTATTTTATATTAAGTGAATTTGTGAGATAATGAATATCTATTTTAAAAAATGTTTAGGACATAAATTGAACGTCATTTTTCAGTTTTACCCTTTTAGTTATTGTTATACAATTTTTGAAAATATAAATAATTCAAAGTAAAATTATAAATATGAGCAATTAACTATCTTGAACTTATTACCTAATAATGTAAATGAAGGTCGAAAAATGAAAAAGAAAAATTCAAACATTTATTTTGAACTTTGAACAATTCACTTGTTTTGAACTAGAATTTATGTAACACAAATGAAGTGATAAGATTCAACTAAATCTTTTATATAATTTAAGAGTGTTAAAAAGGTAATAAAGTTTGTTATATTTAATATTTTGCATGGAACAATTTAAGTAATAAAAGAAGATAACAAAATAGAGAGTAAAAAAGTAGGACACACTCATGTTAAATTATACAAAAATAACAAATAGGTTTTAAGAAGACTTAAATACCCTCAAAAATAATTTAAGAGACATCAAGCATACATGTTGATACTAAGGAGCTTACCCACTCTTCTAATAAGTAGAATATTGGAAGATTTTGAAGTTATATGATGTGTAAAAAATCTTTAAATAATAAGATTATTTATAAGTATATTGTAATTTAGTTTCATAAATTGGTAAAAGTAGTGTTGTATGTGTTTTTAATTTATGTGGCATTCTTTGTATTTTTGTCAATCTATAATAAAATGTCATGTTTTAAATTTAATAACAATTTAATTTTAAATTTCTCATTTTATTTATAATGAAATGATTTATAGCGACAATGACTTATTTTTTTAATGATAACTTTTTTAAAAAAAAATCATTTATCTTAAATATTGTGTCGACTTAGACTGAAATTGACTGAAAATGGTAATAAACTTGTTAAATTTTTACTAAGTTTTAATTGTTTTATATTTCTTTTCATCTCTTTTTAGTACATAATAAAATTATTTTGATTTATCGTGACTATATATTGAATAAAACATATTTTTAATTTTTTGACAAATCTTCTAAGGAATCATTTGATCTACATATCAGTCCACTTTTTAATGAACTGAATTATATGGGTCAATAACTAAATCTAAGCGAGATAAATATGTTAGTATTATTGTGAACTGATTTTATTAGGTTAATTTGGATTTTCCTTCCTATTTTGTGATGGTCTTAAATTTTGTCTTTAAAATTTAAAACTTTTTTTCGTAAAATATAAATATACATTTTTGCATTATAATATTCATAAATTATGGTTTACGTCCTTAAAATTTTTATGACTCGCTAGACATAAAGTAGAAATATTAGATGGCCCACCTCGTCAATGCCTAGGACTAGGAGTCGACTAGATTTCTTCAAGGAGTGAGTTTTCAACAGTTTCCATCTATCTATAAATTCCTCAAACAAAACACTTCTCATTGTACTAGTCTACTACTACAACTTGTTTGGTATAATCATATTCAGTTTTATTTGGTGATCATCGATCGATAATGGGTACACCAAAAGAGCACATAGAAGAAATAAGGAGAAGCAAGTTCTCAATAGGAGGTGAAGCAAATCCACTTACAGAGGATCTTCATCAGGCTGTTAAGAATCTATCTGCTGAGCTTTATGCTAAGGATGTCCACTTCCTCATGGAACTCATTCAGGTTCATGCATTATATTGTTTCTCCCTAAACTTATTTATCCGCGAGCGACTTCAATATATTAAGATATTTTGTAAATGCTCAGGAGTATATATTGTAATAAAATATACATTAATTCCCCCTTAATGCATGCAGCCAGGGGTTCGTACGTATATTATATTAATGATATTTGTAATTGCAGAATGCGGAGGATAACGAGTACGATAAAGGCGTGGATCCCTCGCTGGAATTCGTGGTAACTTCGAAAGATATTACGGAGACCGGAGCTCAGGCGACGCTTTTGATCTTCAACAACGAAAAAGGATTCTCCCGGAAGAACATCGAATCCATATGCAGCGTCGGCCGTTCCACCAAGAAGGGCAATCGCAAGCGTGGATACATCGGCGAAAAAGGTACTTAATCTCCCCAATTCTCTACTGTAAATCAACTCATTATTCATATCTGGGTCTCTTTTTGTTTACTAGTTTATACTATGCTGTCAAAATTAAACCCCAACTCTCGTTTGCCCCCTCATTTATTAGCTCAAACAATTTTAATTCATTAAAGATTGGATTGGGTCGGGTATTGGCCAGTTTAATGATCCATTACTTGACCCGACCAAATTTGAATTGGATTTGAATCATGACTTATTTGTTGTCTTGATCCATTATTATCCGCTTAAATTTGACCCAACTCACCCAATTGTTAACTGGTTATAGAACCTGCTATACATGGTTAGACTTTTTTTTTGTTTTAAGGCAATTTCCTCTAATATCACAAGTGAAAGATAAATTATACAGTCCAAGACGAAAAAGAGAAAATCAAGCAAATAAGAAAAAGTACATTTGCATAAATCTATAATAAACATAAATGTAAGTTTTCTAGTATTTCTTTTCATTCCTATTCAAATGACGTTCAACAGTAATATTAGTAAGGCATAATACATATATTGGATCCTAAACTTGACTTCAAATTTTAACTTTGATCTCCAACTTTCAAAGTGCACAAACAGACACTTTAACTATCCAACTTTTAAATAAATAAACACACGATTTTTGCAGCCAAAGAGCGTGAAATGCAAACGCTCCAACGTGTATTAGTGAGCCACTCAATGGCTGCCAACTAATTAAATATTCTACACGTCATTTTAGAACTAAAAAAATTAAAATTAATTTTAATTTATATACAAGAATCAAAATTAATTCCTCCTAATGGTTTTTAGAGCTTGGAGCTCATTGTTTGACGGAGCTTAGAGGTTTGTTGATGGCTGGCTTCTTGGTTTAGGTGTTTGTGGTTGTTGGGTCTGTCATGGGGTTTGGGAGGGGGGTCATTTGGATTCTTGCCGGAGATGGCGGATCTGATGGGTTTGGGGTCGGGTATTTGGTGGGTTTAGCGAGCTCGAAGCTCGTTCACTTCATGGGGTTGTGCTCCGGTGTGAGGAAGAAGGAGAACGGCTGGGTATTTGGTGGCGTTTTGCCTGAAAAAGAAGAAAATGAATGGAGGTTTTGGGTTGCCGGAGATTGGCCGGAATCCGGGGGTAGAGTTGTCTTTTCAGCATTTTTTTACTGTTGTGGGACTCGAAAATTACTCCTAACTCGCGCAGAATACGTGCACATCACGCGTTTTGCCAAGTAGGATTCGCGTGTTTATTTATTAAAAGGTTGGATAGTTAAAGTGTCTGTTTGTGCACTATGAAAGTTGGAGGTCAAAATTAAAATTTGAAGCCAAGTTTAGGGTCCAATATATGTATTATGCCTATTAGTAATATGTAATAAGAAAATGCAAATAAAACACTACAATTGACTCTCTTTAATTTAAAAACTGATAAGAAAATTCTTCTTATCAATTATTAAAATTATTAATCATAAACATACTGTGAGCACGTTATTTGACAAAAATAACTCTAATGATAAAAAACAGTTATTTGACGTATGTAATAATCTTTTATCTCAATCTTACTCTTATCAACCTTGACGCACGTAGAATGTTATTCTGTAATATCCATAATGTGGGCAATGACCTCTCTCGTTTTATTCCTTTCTCTCAGTCATCCTCATAATCTCATCTTCCAATGAAAATCTTCATGTCCAAATATAAAAAAGTCCTAGTATATCATATCGGATATTGTAGCTTTTGTCGTCGTCCTTATATCTATTAATAAGTTGGGAGAGAATCACATTATTCGACCTTATATTTTGACAAATAGCATAAACAAGTGTGATTATTTGAAGAAACATTTTATTTGTGTCTTGTTGGCATGACATTATAGTCCTTATTAATGTTGCGTTCATCAAAAACAATGGTAGCAAATACTGAGCACATGCTCTGTATGATATACATTTAGCCAGACTTTTGAGTATGAGGAATGAATTTTTGAAGTAAGAATAAAAACAGAAGGGAAAAGGGGGCCTGATATACCCCTCAACTTTGCCATTTGGATCTGATATACCCCTCGTTTCATTATGAAAGTGACTCATATATACCCTTACCGATCTATAAACGGCTCACATATACCCCTACCGTTACAAAAATGAGATCACATATACCCTTCATTTAATGGAAGTGAAAAAAATTATTTTTAAATTTATATTTTTGACTTTTGATTTTTAAAAAAAATTATTTAGGGGTATATATGATTTTTCTAGCAAATTTCAAGGTATATTTTAATTTTTTTCGTGGCTATATTATAATTTAAAATTATTTTTTTTGGATATATTGTAATTTAGTTTTTGTATTTGAAGAAAAAAATTGGGTCATCTACAATAAATTTTACAAGAATATTAGCAAAACTTAAATAAATTTGATCATCAAAATAATAAATCTAAATTAGTCATTGAAACAAAAAAAAGTTAAAAAAAACAATATATGTTTGAGGAAAATTAAATATACCCATATGGAATTATTTTTTTTTAGAAAAATTAAACTACAATTAATTTTTTCACTTCCGTTAGAGGAAAAGGGTATATGTGAGTCATTTGTATAACAGTAGAGATATATATGAGCCACTTTTATAACAAAGGGTATATTAGCTCTAAATGACAAAGTTGAGGGATATATCTGTATCAGACCCTTTTCCCAAAACAGAAAGATGAAAACCTGACAGAAATCAACAGTAAAAATGCTTCACAATATTGGATTCTGAATATTGGTTATGACAATGGTTGGAAAAATTAGCTAATATGAAGGACATCAAGAATACATGTGTATTTTTCTTAAAGCTGAAATGTCAACAGAAAGGGGAAAAAGAAATTACACACTATAAAAAGAACACAAAAGTTTGAAGGCATACCTTTTAAGTCCGTGTTTTATTCAATGGCGAACTCTACTCTTGATGCTTCACCAATAACTTGTGCTAAAAAGAAGAAAAGAACAAATTATTGCCCGTTAACATGATCTTAGATAGGAAGGTGTGGATGACACAAATTAGGATAGAAAATTAATGGTTAGGTGTGCGTCCCTACTAGTAGGTAGAAGTGTTTTGTCTTGTTGCCCTTTCTAGTACTCTTGCACTTTCTGGTCATTGATTTTTGTGACTATCTATTATTTTGTGTAGTTTGTTTGTTGTATTATTTTGTTGTAGTACTATTATGTTCCTAGCTATTGTTTTGTTACTGTCTATTGTACTTTTATTATGTCTTTTCATATACTATTTTTGCTTTGAATTGGGAGGTTTGTCGGAAGCAACCTCTCTATCTCGCCTCTGAGGTAGAGGTCAGGTTTGCGTATGTTCTACCCTCCCCAATCCCCATTGTGTGGTACTACATTGGGTATGTTGTTGTGAAATTATTGTCCTTTAGATTTAAACAATCTGTAATAAGATGTGATAAATCTGTTTTACATCTAAATTGAGCCAGTCAATCTTGTCTTGAGATGAAGAGTCGTTCCTCCCTAGTACCAGAGTTGCCCATCTGCTTCTTTATCTGTTCTTAGGTTTGGCCTTATTTTTCTCCTTTGCTCTTACCAAATTCAAAACTTTCCCCTTTTTATACTACACAGAGTCCACATTTTGGTCATGATTTCAAATTCCAAATTTGGATTTGGGATTTTAACTTTTTAAAGATATAATACTTTATATTTTGTGAAAAAGAGAAGAGAATTTAGTAAAGAATAACTAGTTACTACTATTATGGATTTTAAAAAAATTATGTTTATTTTAAAGTTTGAAATCACAAACATTTAAAAAAAAGAAAAAGAAAAAAAAAGAAAAAAGAAATCACAAACATTTCATTTATAATAAAGAATATGGAGATATGTAATTTATCAATGCAACGCCTTAGTATATCTTGATGTCTTGTTTATGAACTATGGTTTGCTCATTTGATTATAAGAATTTAGAAAATTTTGATAGTTTACATGGGGTTTTCATGTTCATGAGCCAAAAAAAAAAATACGACTTAAGAAATCTATATTGAATGTCCAAACAGAACTTCATCTTTAAGTTCAAATGAATGTGATTTTAATTCATGTCCAAATGGAGCCTAAAGTTGAAGTGTTAGTGCTGCTACTGCTTGTTGTATCTGTTGGTTGCCTTTATGGTTCGTTAAGCTTTAAGTTGTTGAATACAAAGAGTGAAAAGTAATTCATAGTCATCATAAATCATTTCTCCTTTATGTTTTTCCAATAGTTTAGAAACTATGGTTTTAGAATACTTAATCTGCTTAGAAGACACATTTAATAATAGTGGAAAAAATATAACACGTGCAGATTGGTTCATAAAGCTGACTCTGACTTGTTTGGAATGATGTTTTAGTTAACAGGTCTTGAATCGTTTGAGCTTGACTGACCATAAATCGTTTTAGTTAACACCTAATCTCTTGTACTTCCCATTATGTCTTTCTCTAGACTGTTTTTGTCTTGAGTCGGGGGTGTATCGGAAAATGCCTCTCTACCTCAACTCTAAGGTAGAGGTAAGGTTTGCCTACACTCTTTTCCCTTGATACCATTGTGTTGGATGACATTGGATATGTTGTTGTATAAAGGAAAACCTTGCTTTCATCAAAATGAAGTGCTATCTTTTCTGTTCTTTTAACTCTATACTAAACAAGAGTTACAAGAGGGAACACTGATATCTTATTAGTATTTCTTTGATTAGTGGATCTCTGATAATTTTTAATGAGGAGTTTAGGTTTGTTTCCATTTAACCTCATCTTCCCTTTTTTTAATGCCAAAATGATCTGTTTAAATACGTTACATTTCAGTTAAAATTTTGCCTTGAGATGTCAGGTGATAGTCCAGCATGTGTTAGTTTTCATCTTTATAATTCAACTTTTAAATATTTGGAGTTGGGCACACAAAAGAGACCCTTAAACTTGCACTGTAGTCTAGAAAAACTGCATATGATTTTTTCCCTTCAGAGACCAATTCAAGATATATTCAGGTCCAACTTCAATAAGTCTGTTCTTGATCATGGATTTATACCTGACTGCCCTTTGTTTGCTTCTTCTTCTTTTCATATTACATTATCTTTTGAATAGAAAATTGATCATTTTCTAGTTTCTTGATTAGTTTTATTAACGGAATGCATTTGGATTTGATGAATCTTTATTAGTTTTTCTTTACTTAATTGAATATGCATATACCTTATCCGAATTTGTAACTTGTTTCTAAAAGAACTTGTTGCATTTTTCTCTCAGGCATTGGCTTCAAGAGTGTGTTTCTCATCACTGCTCGGCCCTACATCTTCAGCAACGGGTATCAGATACGATTCAGCGAGGAACCTTGCCAGCACTGCAATGTAGGCTATATTGTACCTGAGTGGGTGGAGGCAAACCCAACTCTTTCAGTTATTAGACAAGTCTATGGATCTTCTGCACCCCTCCCAGCCACAACTTTAGTGCTTCCGCTGAAATCTGACAAGGTGAAACCTGTTAAGCAGAAGCTTTCCAGCATTCACCCTGAAGTTCTTCTCTTTCTTTCAAAGATAAAGAAGCTCTCAGTCAGGGAAGACAATGAGGATCCCAGGCTTAACACAGTCAGTGCTATTTCCATTTCCAGTGAGACTGATTTTGTTAAGAAGAAAAACATTGATGCTGAATCCTACCTGCTCAATCTCTCAGCTGATGAAAAATCTGGTCTGGGGGAATGCAGTTACTACATGTGGAAACAAAAGTTTCCTGTCAGGCGGGAGCATAGAGTGGATAGAAGAATGGAAGTTGATGAGTGGGTAATCACTCTAGCTTTTCCCAATGGAGAGCGCCTCAACAGGGGAACAAGCTCTCCTGGGATTTATGCTTTTCTTCCCACGGAGATGGTTACAAACTTCCCCTTCATTATTCAGGCTGACTTTCTTCTAGCATCGTCAAGGGAGACGATCCTTCTGGATGACATATGGAACCAGGGCATTCTTGACTGTGTTCCTTCTGCTTTTGTCAATGCTTTCACTTCACTTGTGAGATCTAGTGAAGGTGCTCCCATTTCTACTCTGACTCATATGTTTGGCTTTCTGCCAGTGAATGAATCTCCTTATCCAATTCTTAATCATGTGAGAGACTCCATTAAAAGAAAACTGCTGGATGAAAGTATCATTCCATGTGAGTCATATGTGAAACAACAGTTCTTTCAGAAACCCAATGACGTTGGTAGGTTGTTTCCTGCTTTCTGGAATCTGCTGAACAAGGCGAGGAAGCAGGGGGTTGTCTTGCATAGCATCTCATCCCATGGAAGATTCATCGTAAACTCAGCTTTTGATAAGGAGATGTACAACCACATTTTGAACTTTCTGGAAGTGAAACAAGTTGACCATGGATGGTATGCAAAGTGCATTCAGAGTTCCAATTTTGTTTTGGGAGTCTCAGAGGATGTTTACTTAGAACTTTTAGCATTTGTTGCTGAGAGATGGTCGTCTTCTTTCAAGACAACTGAGATGATGAACATACAACTTTTGAAGTACGTTGGTTTTGATGACGATGTAGTTTTGTGTAGCATATATGAGGCACTCAATGGTGATCATTCGTTGCTTTTATCTCGTGAACCTGGTCACATCTCTTGGCTGATCAACTGGAACTCAGAATTTCGTTTTGTCAATCATCTTTTCTTTGCCAAATCAACACAAGCAGCAGTCGGGGATCATTCTAAAAGTCAAACAGTTTTGGATTGGCTTAAAGATGAGGTCAAGGTGAGATCTGTGAATGTGCATGACTATGCCGTTCTGCTTCTTAACTCACACAGTGATGATAGAAAGATTGCTATGGCTTTAGCCCACTTCTTACATCAGTCCCTCACAAGGAACTATTTATCAAAAGATCAAGTTGCTGCTTTATGCCGTAAACTGCCGCTTGTTGATCACTATGGACATGTCACCAGACAGAGGAAAGGGGTAGTGATGCCTGCAAATGGAAGTAAATGGGCGCAGTTAATTGGTTCAAACCCATGGAAAGATGAAGGCTATGTTGTGCTTGGAGAAGATTATTTGCATTCTGGCAGCTATGCTGGAGGCAAGGAAGAGCTTTTGGCCTTTCTCAAGAACAATGTTGCAGCTATGGACATTCCAGACCTACCCCCTCCTGATGCAGAAATTTCTAGTATGTCTTCTCCACTGACCAAGGAAAATGCATTGCTAATGTTAGATTGGATTCGTAAGATGAAAAGGAACAGGCTTTCCTTGCCAAAAAGATTCTTGACCTGCATAAGGGAGGGAAGCTGGCTGAAGGTATCACTAAGTGGTAACCCAGGCTACAGACCTCCATCAAAATCATTCTTCCATACTTCATCATGGGGACATCTGCTGCAAAATAGATCAGTTATTGTAGATATTCCATTAGTGGATCAGGAGTTTTATGGAAGTGAGCTAATACAGTACAAGGAGGAGTTAAGTACAACAGGTGTCATGTTTGAATTTAAAGAGGCATGTGAATACATTGGACAACATTTTATGTCTCTGGCAACTTATTCTACTTTAACCAAAGTCCATGTGATGTCAATACTCAATTTCATCAAGTATCTGCGGGAGAAATATCTTTCCCCAGATACCTTCATCAATAGCATAAAGGATAGACCGTGGTTGCAGACTACTCAAGGTGAGAAGAGCCCACAAGAGTCTGTTTTCTTGGACAGTGAGTGGGATGCTGCCTCACAGATCAGTGACATTCCATTTATTGATAATAAGCATTATGGGAGTGCAATTCTTTCCTTTAAAACAGAACTAAAGCTGCTTGGAGTGGTGGTTGGTTTTAATCAAAATTACCAGCTCGTTGTTGACAACTTGAGATCTCCAACACGCTTAGGTTGCCTGAGTTCTGATGCTTTGTTCTTGATCCTGAAGTGTATTCGCAACCTGAGATCATCTGAAAAAATATGCAGGGCACTTAAGGATAACAAATGTATGAAGTCCATAAACATGGGGTGGAAAACTCCAGCTAAATGTGTTTTGCTTGATCCTGTGTGGGGCTGCCTGCTGCAGGTGTTTTGCAGTTTTCCTCTTATTGATACAAATTTCTATGGAAGCAATATCTTGTCATTTAAAAGCGAGTTGCAGAAATTAGGGGTGGTGGTTAATTTTGAGGAGGCAACTAAAGCTTTTGTTGCTATGTTCAGGCGGCAGACATCTAAGGGTTCGTTAAACAAAGATAGTGCTCATTCCCTTCTTTCATGTTACAGAAAGTTAAAGAAAACTAGCTTTAAATTTCCTTCAGATCTTAAGAGTTGCATTCAAGAGGTCGAGTGGTTGCGTACTCGAACTGGTGATAAATTACCTAAAGAATGCATACTTTTTGATTCAGCTTGGGAAGCTCTCTCTTCAATCTCTTTGTTGCCTTTTATTGATGATAGTGAGGCTCGGTACGGAAGGAGCATTCATGAGTATAAGGATGAACTTAAGAGTTTGGGAGTTGCGGTGACTTTTGAAAGTGGGGCAAAGTTTGTGCCTGCAAGCCTACGATTTCCTGATGACCCTAGCGTCATTACTGTTCCAGCGGCAATCTCATTGTTAGTGTGCTTGCAGAAATTGGAGGTGGATAATAATGATTATCTGATTGCTTTGCGGTCAAAGCTTGCTAGAAAATGGATGAAGACTAATGCTGGTTACAGGTCACCAGATAAGTGTTTTTTGTTTGGTCCTCAGTGGAATCCTATCTTACTGCCTGAAGATGGTCCTTTCATCGATGAAAACTTTTATGGCTCCAACATAGGATCATATAAGAAAGAGCTCAAGTCTCTTGGTGTTGTAGTTGAAATTGGAGATGGATGCTCTTTGCTTGCTGATTATCTTGATTCACATTCCAGCAGGATTACTATCACTCGGATCTATGAGTACTTGAGCAAGTTCAACTGGGAACCAGCAAAAGAAGATGCTAGAAGAATATGGATTCCAAATGGTGATAACGATGGAGATTGGGTGAATTGTGATGATTGTGTTCTGCATGACAAAAGTGGTTTCTTTGGCCTGCAGTTGCATGTCCTAGAGAAGCACTATGACAAGGAACTGCTCAGTTTCTTCTCCAACTTAGGTGTCAAAAGCAATCCTTCTCTTGATGATTTTCTCAAGCTATGGAATTCATGGGAAAATGCTGGCCGCAGTTTGTCACAATCAGAGTGCCAAACTTTCTGGGAGTTCATTGTGAAGCACTGGAGCTCACGAACTGAGAAATTTCTGTCTGAAAACTTGTCAAAACTTCCTGCAAGTTCAGGCTTGAAAAAGGAAATTTTGATGCTTGACAAACGTGATGTTTTTATTGGTGATGATCTCTATCTGAAGGATTTATTTGAAAAGTCTTCTTCTCATCACTTGTTCGTTTGGTATCCACAACCAAGCTTGAAATCTTTGCCTCGACAGGAGCTACTTGAAATTTACAGCAAAATTGGTGTTCGTAATTTGTCTGAATCTGTTTTGAAGAAAAGCCTGTCTTCTGTTAATTGTGATGGACTTGAGCAGGTGCAGCCAAAAGAAATCTTCATTGGGAGGGGTTTGTTTAAGTTAATTCTTGGCTTCCTTGCTGATCCTTTACTTCAAATGGAAGTGCATAAGAGACATGAAGCTCTCAAATGCCTCATGGATGTCAGTATTTTTGCTACATTAGAACCAATCACCATGGATTGCAGTTTGTCACTTTCTTCTGGAGAAGTCCTGAATGTGAACGTAAGCCGAATGATTTGTTGGGAAAGAAAAAGTTCAAAGATCTTCCTACAGAGGCTGGACAAATCAGGTGGTTACAAAAGCAAGCTTGAGTATGCCACATATTTCTCTGAAGTAGTTGCTGAGGGAATTCTAAAGGAGAAAGAAGATTTTGTGCCTCAACTGGCTGAATTGATCAAGTTGGGGTTCATCCTGAAATTCGACGAGGCAGCTATTGAGTTCTTGATGAAAACAGAGAATCTGCAGATATTTTTGGAGGATGAAGAATTTCTCTCCTCTGCCTTCACTTCTGAATAGGTATTTATGTGTATTAAATCTCCCATCCCCATTATTTACCCCCTTATATCTTGTAAAATGTTTATGTTGAAACATGATCATCTACTTCTCTCTGGTTGAGATACAAAATCCGAGTATTGACTATCCTGAAATAATTTGTTTGTGCAGGAGGGAAGACATGGTTGTAAATGGTCTGGAAGAACTTTTTGATTTACTGAGGCCCTCTGTAGATGCCAAATGGGATTTCTGGTCTGGCGAGAAGTCTGTTGAATGAAGATTGATCATTTGTTATAATTCCCTGCTAGTTGTCAATGCCCTTTGTTTTGTATTTAGTTGCTCTAAGGTTCTCTGTGTAATTTACTAAATTTGTTCTTAGAGAGATACAATGCTCTGTTCCATGTCTTTAATTCTGCATCTTTTTCCAGTTTTATAATAATTGAAATTATTCTCTTTAGTTCACATGTTTATCTACCATAATGTAGTGTGTGCAATCTCTCATGCGTGTATAGATGAGCCATTTGTGAATCCTTTTTGACTTCCCCACCCATGAAGAAACTTTCTGAAAATCTGGTACAAAAGAAGTTGAGATTTCTCCATCACTTGATTTGCTAAAGTATAGTCTACTACGTGTTGACCAGAACAAGAAAAAGAAGAAGACATTCTGGAATTAAGAGGTATATACAACCTCTTAAGTCTATACAATTAATATTAATTTCATTACAGTGGACCTGCTATTTGATTTGCTAAAGTATAGTTTACATCCAGTAAACATAGCAAACAAAGGGTGATGAGTTTAATTTTCCAAAAAGACAATCAAGTAAATGTGTTGTGCGCAGGTGCTTTTCCAGGAAGAATATGGGTGCGCTTGTGCCTGGAGTAACATGATCGAACGTTCAGCATATTCTTTGACAGTGCACTTTTAAAACTCTTCCTCTTCGTTTCTTTCTTCACCTTCTTGCCCACAGGCACCACCTGCATGAAAATGTAAGTTTACTACTGTTATTCATTCTTTTGGTTTTATATATGCCAGATATTATCTGATCTGTTTATGTTTAGCTGCTCTAGTGTTTGTGCTATTCTGGTGTTTAACGAAATCTGTTTTTGTTACATTCCTGTTATGTTTTTGTTTATTTCCCTCAAAGAAAAAAGCGACCAGAGTAAAATCTTTGCAGTTAAAAAGCTCAAAAGTAAGCAAACGACTGCAGATTTGTTTATAATAATGGCACATGCATAAAACAACAATTCTGCCGCAATCCAAGCTAGATGGGATTGACTATAACCTATGTACAGACTCACATCAACCAAATATTTGAAAAACTAACTTCTTTGATCATAGAATTTTTTCTGCATTTTCTAGTTGAAGTAGTTATACTTTTGGTATTACGAGTTCACAGTTAATGCTTGTAGTAGTTTTGACCTAACATGACCTATGTTTGCTCGAACTCTTCAAAAATATAACACCATGTAGTGTATTTTTGAATCCCACACTTGCGCGACAACATTTTTGGAGAGCCCGACAACATAAGTTTTGTCTTGTTATCTTTGCTTCATATTCAGAATAATGTGTTCAGTCTAATGCATTGCACAACAGGTTGGGCTTTAATTCTGAATAAATTGGATAATCCTACAGCTTCTAGTTAACAGTTGCAACATCTCTGTCATCAAAAGACTGGGAAAAATTTTAACTGTCTTGATATAGAGCTAAAGGCATCTGTTTTTACTTTTGAAAACTTACAAATTTTCTTGACAATTATGTATTTTAATAACTAAAATCATTACACTAATCATATGAAAGTTGGAAAATTGCCATTTATATTTGACAAAAATTAAAGAATCACATGCATATATACCTCTGTTGATGATATGGTAGCAGCAATAAGGGTTGTTGGTCTATTAGTAGCTGCAATTGGAGTTGTGTTCTTAATGACATCCTTGTTACCTGCATTACACATTAAATGGTTAGAGAGGAAAATTAGGTTAGGAAATAAATTAGACTTGGCTAGACATTGGCAGTGGCGGAACCAGGATTATATACCAGGCGATTAAATGTCACACCTAATTATAACTAACATCTATGGTGACCAAAACAATTATTGAATCCTCTTTGCCATTATATTACAATTTTTCTTTATATTAAAGGGGTCAGTATAATTTTTCGATGAAGGATATTCAATTAATCGTCATGCATAAACAAGGACATGCATATATTTGAGATAGAGACTTAATGACATTTTTATGGTTTCTATATATCTTTTGATGATAAATGATTAAAGTAAATTAATACATACCAATTATTACTTCATTAATCTTCTCGTCTTCAACAACATTGTTATTATTTATGAAATATACTCTAAAACTTGGTGAACCAGGTCCCTCATCATCATAACTACGTTTTATCATCCTTTGATCATCTTTATTATTATCATCATCTTCAACATCTCCATGATCCCTTTCTTCTTCTTCTTCGTCGTCGTCGTCTTCTTGAACGATTGCTTCTATCAATTTTGCCACTTTTTCTTGATGATCATCATTTGCTTCAACTTTTTTAATATCCTTAATTACATACTCACTTTTTCCTAGGCTTCCTTCTAAATTTTCATCATCTTCTATAGCATATGAAAGCAATTCTTTCTTTGAAGGTGTAGATTGTTTTGTTGGCCTATGAAAACGCCTTCTTTTCCTCTTGTCATGTAAACGTCGACGAAGGAAGTTTGGAGGGGTCATATTGTTCTTGCCTTTTACCCTAGAGATTTCACCCCCCATTTTTCAAGATTTTTAATTAGACGGATCGAAAACAATAATAACTATGACTCAATCCTAAACGAGTTAGGATTGACGAAGATCAGCGTACGTAAAATTAGCTGATTTATGATAAGGTAGCTAGCTAGCCAAGGACAATGATGAAGAAAGGCCCTAAAAAAAGAGATTTTGACTATATATGGATAAATTTTTTCTCTCCTTTTAGGAACTTACTATAATTAATGATAAAGGATTTTATCCTCCAGGAAAGAGGAATATAAGGTATCCAAGAAATGCATGCATGTATTCTGAGTTTTTCACAATATCTAAAAAAAATATAAATTAATCAAAATGGAATATGGTTAATTGAACATTGAAGGGATGTGGACGAGCATGGATTTCGGTTTAGTTTGATAAATTAATTAATGAAAAAACAACAATTAGTATTTGTTAGAAAAATAAAAATTAATTTCAAGAATCTCGAGCTTATGTTTATAGATAATTAGACTATTAAATCTTGTGAAATTAATCTCAGGAATTATAAAAAAACTGAAAAAGTAGAGCCTATTCTTCTTTCAAGTCATCTGTTCGACTTGACTCTTGACATCATGTGGTAAATGAACATTGCGGGTGTGTTTGGTACTATGGAGAATATTTTTCGGAAAATGTTTTTTAATTTTCTCATGTTTGGTTAGGTAAAATGTTTTGGAAAATATTTTTTAAATCAATTCATTTTCCTCAAATTTAAGGAAAATGACCTCCATAAAAATGAAGGAAAATATTTTCCAAAACTCTCCTCCAACATCATATTACAATTCTTTTGTTGAAAAATTAAATTTAAAGTTATTTTAAAAAAAAATATTTTCAACTTCAATTTTTTATCCCCCCTACTCCCTAACCCTCACCCCCCCCCCTCCAAAAAAAAAATTAAAAAATTATAGTTTGTTTTTAAAAAATATTTTCAATTTCAATAATTATTTTCTACTCTTTAGTAAAAATAATAGATATTTTCTCAAAAATATTTTTCATTCATAAATTAAACACTAAAAAATATTTTCTACTCACCAACCAAACATGAGAAAATAAGTCAAAAATCTACTTATTTTCCAGGAAAACATTTTCCTTCATACCAAACACACCCTAAATGTAATTTAATTTCTAAAAAAAGTTTCAAAATTATATAAGAGTCCGATTCACTTCATCTGCCTTCGATGTGGATGTCTTCTTTCATCATAAAGCCAGCAGAAATATTTGTTGGGGCCTCAATCATGTGAACAAGTAATTAAAGGTATTACAAAATCACGTTTCAACTATTTTGTATTTTAATTTATCTGTATATTTCTAACTCAAGAACTGAACTTTTTCCACTTGTAGTTGAGGAATATTACTAGGTATGTGCATAATATTGTGACCTTAACATGATAAGGATTTAAGTTATATAATTCTTCACATCATCACATTAGCTTGTTATAATACTCTTTAATTAGTATAATTACAATGGATATAAGTTAATTATATGCGTGCATAGTGTAACTTTTATTATATAGAAATATATACAACTAAATTTTAATTTGTGATATAATTGGTTAATTATCATTTTTATCAGATTATTCATTAGTATCTATCAAGATGCTTATGTATTTTTTTTTATACCTATCAACATGGACGGATACACCTTGCCTCAAGCGGTTTGTCGAACTTTTTACTAAATAAACTATTAGCAAAAATTGAAATATTGGTATAATTGTGAAAAAATGACGTTACTTGTCATAGTAATGATTTATTCATTTATTTCTTCTTAATTCGAATGTTGATATCACTTGTTGAAATTTTTGTACTCCTATCAAAGTTACATTATAATCGTTCAAACAAAATAAACATCATATACTTCTTGATTATTTATATCAATTTCTAATTAAAATCAAAATCCATTCAAACGTACTTTGTGTGGGTGGGTACAAGTTATACGAATTTGGGCTAATTTTGACAGCTCTATCCTCCCACATCAAATGAAATCGTTGGTCCTTAAATGCTAAAAATAGCGTGAATCATGGTGAGGTTATATGTATTGTTCCCTAGGTCATTACAGAGGGTCCTGTAAAGTTTTTGCAAAAAAAAGTTGTGGAAATCCATATCATCAAAAAAATTATGTTCTAACACATACGAAAAATTGAGAAAATCGCCTAATTTATGTTGAGTGTCCCCTTAATACTAAATAAATTGGCATGTGTAATGGTGAGACTTAGGTATTGTTCGCCAAAGTCATTACAGAGGGTCCTATATAGATTGTGAAAAAAAATGCCAAAATCTATATCACCAAACACTTAGCTAGCGTTTGGCCATAGATTTTCAAATATTATTTGGGTGAAGATTTGGGTGAAATTTCACCATGTGTTTGGCCATAGTATTTGGGAAATATATTTCAATTTTTTAAGAAATATGACTTATGCCCATAAGTTTTTAAAACTATCAAAACTAACCATAAATTTGTATTACATAGCAAAATAGAAATGTCGCGTAACAAGATTCATGACTTCCGCAACAAATCAAAAAGCATCATTACAGTAAATAGTCGCATCGTTAAAAAAGATGCATGGGTATAAAAGCTCTTGTACATGTATGCTCTTTATAATAGAAAAAATTATTAATTGAGTTAGTTAGCAGATGGAGATTTGATTGAGTTGGTTGGTGTTAATAAATAAAGTGTTTTTGTAAAAGATAAAAGTTTGGTGTTAAATTTGAATTTTTAAAACTTTCCAAATAATGAGATTTGGCCCAAATACTAGAAAAAACTAGTATTTGGGAATTTGGGTTATTTGCCAAAACAATTTGCCAAATAATGAGAAAGTGTATGGACAAACAATATTTGCCAAATTTTTTCCCAAGTTTTACTTGGGAAATCTATGGCCAAACGGGGTATAGGTATAAAAGAAAAACTTTGCGGCTTTACATTTACTTTGGGGAAAACATTAATTTTTTTTTAAAAAAAAGAAGAGTTTTCCCCTATAAGAAAGAAGAAAGTGGCGCATGTGCAAATGTTCTTTGGCTTCGTAATATAGAAAAATAAAATAAAATAAAAAGATTAGAATATATTTAGCACATAAAAACAGTAAAAGAAAAGAGTATATACCTTGCTTGCTTCTTCCCCAACCCCTGCTTTATGTTTTTATCATTTTTTGGACTGAAAAATAACAAAAAGTTACACTCTTTTTATTCGTACATAGCACAGCTTCATCTAGCTAGAAAATCATGTCTAAAAGTTGGATACTTGTGCTCACTTTTTAGAAATAATTCCCCTTTTTTTTCATTGCATTAGTTGACTTCTTTGCCTTAAGTGCCTTTATTAATTTTCTCATCCACATGCATATTGCATCTCGACAAGCAAAATATAGATGAAAAGTAAAAATGAACGGAAGAAGTATATGTAAGAAAAGGTTAGTTATATATAATACTACTTCCGGAAATTGAATTCTACAAATGATTTAACTACTACTACTAAAATTGCCAGTGGATTAAGTAATTAAATTTTAGAAAAATATTCAAGGTTCAGATTTATATTCGTTTACTATATAAAATATCTTAATTTTACTCTATTATACTTTGAAATCATTCAAATTATATTCTTATCATAGCAAATCGTCTTGTATTTGCTCTTTATTTTAACTGAAGTTCTTAGAGTTACATTCTAGGATTTACGGGGTTGAATCCACGTGTCAACTTAATTGAGAAAAAATGTTCAAATTTACTTCTCGAATTAATATATTAAACTAATTTGTATAACAGATGGCCCTTGTATCAGCTATATAAAATATTGAGTGTAAGCAATAATAAATGGATTATTCTTTTTTCCGGACAATTAAAAATAAACTCTAACACTACATATATATGTTTATTATTTACAAAAAAATCAGCATTTGAATTAGTTTAACTTCCAATTATCTAAAGAATAAAATTAAGGCGTGCTAAAGCGAATTAATATACTATAGTAATTAACTCTTAACAAAGCACGTGGACTAAAATAACCATTTGTCAAATGTTGAAAATTAATGCGATAGTAAGAAAATAAAGTATCTCTCTAAGTGAGAACACTGATAATCCTTCTTCTAATTTGTTAGAAGAAAATATTATTGCATTAAACAATGGGAAAACAAGAAACGTACAATATTATGAATTAAAGATGTGGGTTAGTAGGTTGTTGATGTTGTAGTAGACTACTTGGACATGAAGAAACCTCATTTGCATCATCATTAATGCTCAAAGAAGAAGAACAAGAGGAAGCTGCACCTCTACTATCACTCAAATTATCTTCCCTCATAAAATCATAATACACTATTGGTTGGACTATATTATGTTCATCATAATTAGTCTTGTAATTATCATCATGATAATTAGCCTCAACAATTTCTTCATCACATTTTCCATTTCTCTTCTTCAAAAATATATGACAAAGAACCCAATTTCCTATTTGAACCAATGAATTCTGCAAAATGCAAAATAGATAATTTTAGGTTAAACATTTGACAACAGATAGCTAGAGAGACATTTTTAATTTATCAAGGGGTGTCATGATCCATGCATTTTGAATAAATAAATGAATGTAAATATTTATTTTGGACATGAAATAAATTAAAGATGTAGAAACCCCCACTTGAGTCTCAGACTCAAACTATTTAACAGTCAAATTGTGACAATACACCACACTCTATGCATGCCACTAATATATAGTATGATAGTAGTGTGTGTATATATTACTCTCTTTAGTGTGAAAATCGGTGTTTAACTGGGTACAAAATTTAAGAATGAAAAGACTTTTTTTGAAATTTGTGATCTAAAAACTAGTTATATATATTTGTGTTGAAAAATAGTATATTGATATGTAACTCACTGCATACATCTTACTCTCTCCATACCTCACTTGTGAAATTATACTTGTATATTCTCATACAAAAAATTGTCATTTTCTTTTTGACTGGCTTAACTAAAAAAGAGTGTCACATGAATTGAAACGTAATTAAATACTGAGAAAAATGGGGCATTACATACCTGAGAAGATTTCTTGAAATGGGCATGTAAATTGGATGATGAATTTTTGGGAAGAACAAGACGATATTCATGCATAATCCAATCAGTTCTATAAGCTTGAGAAGCAGTCTTTCCTTTATAGAAAACAAGAGTTTTCTTCATCCCAATAATTGGCTTTCTTTTACTGCATATAATTTGTTTATCTAAACCAGTTGGCTTCCAATAGCCACCTATAGTTGCCCTGTTTGCTCTATTACCATTCCTATATTTAGCTTCCTTGTTGCTGAAAAAATATCTATCTTGCTCTATGTCACCTGTTTTAATAATATAAAAATTATTTACACTGTCAGTACTGATAAATACCATTGGTACAAGAATAAGCAAATTATTTTGCATGCATAATGCAACTAACAACAAAAAGGGACGAAAGTGAAGTAGGAAAGTGTTAGAGGGGTGAGAAGTTAATTACCAGGCAAATCCCAGGGGTCGTTACTGCAAATATTGATTTCAGGGATAATAGAAGCAGGCAAGGGACAAGAAAATGTTTTACGTATCAAGTATTGAAACACAATTTCTTCATCAGTAGGTTGAAATCGAAAACCAGGAGGTAGCTTTATCGCTCCATCTTTCACAAAATTGAACTTGTCCATCAATTAATTAAATTATTCGACTCTATCAACACAAGCTTTATTTATTTATGAGAGAACGAATCGAGAGACTTTCTTGGAAGAGTACTGATGAGTAGAAGCATTCAGTACGTAGTGAGTATTTATAGTAAGAGCAAAGGAAAAGGATTTTCTAAACGCAGCTTTTTTTAAAAAGAAAAAAAAAAATCTTTTGTGAGGTGTAGAAGAGGGACCCTATGTGATCATGGGGACAAAAGTATCTAATCTTTTTTATATTAAAAGTAAGGTTAAGTTTGAACTCTTAATCCTTACGATTCCTTGCGTATACTTCTATTAGAAGTTCCTGCAGAATATATTTGTCAACACCAACACATTAATTAATCTCTTTTGCATGTTCCTTCTATATTCAAAAGAGTTTAGTTAATTTTAATTTGCATACTCACTACGAAAAAAGAGTTTAATTTATACATATGTTGTTGTTAGTGTAAAAGGTTACGCACCTTGTTTTTTAAGATCACAAATTTCATATTTTTAGAAGACTTGTTTATAAATATGCTTTGGGGGACATGATGACAAATTATTTTTCACTACATCAAAAATGATCATTAGCGACATTTAATTAACGGTAATAGTTTAATTGTCTCTAAAATTGTATTTTTAGAGGCAATTAACACTCTTTGTATATGTCCCTAAAGTCGTTAGCGACATTGGTTCTAATGACACTTAACTAATGCCGGTAAAGACTTTAGCACTCGTTATCAACGTCTATATTTATTGCCGCTAGAAGTTGTGTTGTAGTGTTTATACCAATGATGTGTATATAATACTTTTAACATATCATTATTTTTCACTCAAAATATTTCGTGGCTATTTTTACATATATTTTGATTGAATGGTGAGAAAAGAAAATATAGTAAAAAAATATTTTCTTATAAAAGACGTCATTGTACGAGGAAAGAGGTAAATAAAAGGTCAATAGCTTGATGTCAACTTTGATGGCATAAGATTTAATTTAGATCTATCGATATGTTTTCATTAAAAAAAAAAAAAAAGCTTCCTACTATTTCAATGAGAATTTGTTTCCCATTTTCCTAGAATTGGTTTGATATAGAAAATGAGCGGAGAAATTATGTTTTATAGCACAATTTTTTTCATCAATTCGTGGTGGAAAAAACTTTTATTTCTTATAGACTATAGTGTAACTTAAACTCTTATAAAAAAGATTTATAGTATTATTATTGAAGATAGTAGTTCAATTAGTTAGTTAGTTAGTCATTCATAAAGTTAGTTAGGGACTTAATTGTAAATTGACTTCAAGTACTTAGAAGTTGTTAGTTAGTTGTAGTGCACATTTTTACTGTTGATTATATTGTATATATAGGAGCTTACACTTGTAACACATTCTTATCATGATTGAGTAATAAGAAATAGAAATTTTCAAATCTTCTCTCTGTTTTCAATATGGTATCAGAGCACTGTGAATCAATAATTGTTTGATTCAACTTGATAGCCAAATTCTGGGAATCACCATTAATAAAAAAGCTTCACTTCTACAATGGAGAATTTAGCAACTGAAGAACAAGTAACAACTTCAATTGTGGTCGCTTCAATGGAAACACTCAAAGTGATTGAATCGAAGAGGAATCATCATTTTTATCTTCATCTACCCTTCGACTGCTGCAATAGCAATGACAGACGTTACAATGATCATATTTACCACTGGTGAGAAGGTTTCTTGATAGTCAATTTCTCCAGTCTAGTTGTATCCCTTAACTACAAATCTAGCTTTGAACCTATAAAACATGACCTACTGTCAGTGTCTCAACTCACAAGATAGCTAAATTGTTATGTTCATTTTTTTCCTAAGTTTTGCCTGTTTCAGGACCTCTTCAATGGAGAGGTGAAGGGAAATTGGTAAGGAGATAGAAGGCTTGTATTACTTCCCTAATAAAATTGTTGAAGCAAGGACAGAGAAGAATAATGAGAAGGCACTCATGACAAAGGCAGATAATTCAGATTGTATGATATGACATAACAAGGCATCATTCTGCTAAGATTCTCAAGCAATTGTCTTTAGTAGATGGTAACTCAGTTGTAAGACTATGTGATGGTTGTTCTGTTTGTCTTCTAGCAAAGCAAACAAGGCTTCATTTTCCTGTTAGTACTTCTAGGACAAATGTTATTTTTGATCTAATTTATGTTGATGTATGGGGACCATATAAACATACTACACATAATGGTTTCAGATTTTTTCTAACCATTATTGTATATGATCACTTAAGAATGACTTGACTATTTTTAATGAGATTGAAAAGTGATGTTCTTGGTATACTCAGATCGTTTTTCTTACTTGTTGAGACTCAGTTTAAGAGGAAGATAAAAAAGATTAGGTATGATAATGAGACTGAATTCTTTAATGGAGATTGTAGTTCATTATTGACATCTTTAGGGATCATTCATGAGAGTAGTTGTCCATACACTACACAACAAAATGGAGTGGTAGAAAAAAAAAAACATGCACATACTTGAAGTAGCAAGAGCTCTCAGATTCTAAGGGTCTATTCCCATCAGATTTTGGGGTGAATGTGTGACCATTGCTGTGTATCTTATAAACAGGCAACCCATTAAAGTTTTACAGAAACAATAACCTTATCAGGTTTTTCACAAAACCAATCCAACCTTTGATCATTTGAGAACAATAGGTTGCCTAGCATATGCCACTATACCTGTGAAAGATGATAAATTTTCTCCCATGGCTTAAGCATGTGTTATGATGGGTTATTCATCAACTCAAAAGGGTTATATCTAGTACAATCTGAATCTCAGGAAGTTTATAGTAAACATATATGTCATTTTCAAAAAGAATGTGTTTCTTTTTACTAAGTTGCAAGACAAACACATGCCTCTTTTTATCAAAGGTTCAGTACTTGCCACTGATTTTAAGGTCTATGATGGTGAGTTAGTTAACACACACACTAGTGGTTCAGTACATGCCGCTGATTTTAATGTCTATGATGGTGAGTTAGTAACACACACTAGTGCAGGTGTGTCCAGTCAGCTATGTGACAATGAAGATATTGAGGAAGGAACTGTTAGGACTGACAGTGTTAATGTTTCCCAAGATGATTTATCAAATGTACCAGTTACATTTCAAGAAGCAACTGAGATTCAAAATACTACTGATGTAGTGAAGCCCAGAACTTCTTCCAGAATTTCTCATCCTCTTGTTTGAATGAAGGAATATGTGACTTTTGTGAATGACTCTGAGTGTTCCTACTCAATGGAAAATTATGTATCTTATAGCCACTTGTTCATCCCTTATTAGGCTTATCTGAGTAAACTGTCTACTGAAACTGAGCCAAGAACTTATGAAGAGGCAATCAAAGACCACATGTGGGTGGAGGCCATGAAACAGGAAATAACAGCATTAGAAGACAATGGGACTTGGACTATTGTGCCATTGCCACCTGGGAAGAATGCAATAGCCTGTAAATAGGTTTTTAAAATCAAGTACCAGGCAAATGGTGAAATTGATAGGTTCAAAGCTAGACTTGTAGCTAAGGAATACAATCAGACTGATGAGGGAATTGACTATCAAGAAACCTTCTCACCAGTGATAAAGATGATCATTGTATGGTTTGTCATTGCTATTGTAGCAGTTGAAGGGTGAATGATTTATCAAATGGATGTGTTCAATGCCTTTCTACAATGTGATTTAGTTGATGAGGTGTATATGGAGTTGCCAAATGGCTTTGAACATAAGAAGAAAAATCAGGTTTGTAGACTTGTTAAGTCATTGTATGGACATAAACAAGCCTCTAGGCAATGGAATACCAAATTGACTGATGCCTTGGTTAATTATGGGTACACACAAAGTTAGCTAAATTATTCATTGTTTACAAAAAGGAATGGATCAACACTTGTCATTGTACTTGTGTATGTAGATGACCTGCTGATAACAAGAAATGATCCAACATTGATACAAGAAACTTAACAAGTATTGCATCATCATTTCAAAATTAAGGACTTGGGAGAACTGAAGTACTTGGGAATTGAATTCTGCAGATCAGCAAAGGGCATTATAATGAACCAGAGAAAGTATGTACTTGAATTGGTTTCTGAAACTGGATTAGCAAGGGCTAAACCTTTAACTACACCCTTGGAGTGCAATTTGAAGCTCACAAGTGCGGAACATGATTCAGATGATGTGTTGTTTACATATGTAAGCAGATACCAATGATTGATTGGGAAACTGCTTTACCTTACCAATACCAGACCAGATATAGCATTTTCAGTTCAATGCTTAAGTCAATTCATGCAGAAGCCCACACTGTCTCATTGGAATGCAGCCTTGAGAGTTGTCAAATACATCAAAGCAGCACCAGGTCTGGGATTGCTTATGAGTTCTGATAAGTTGGCTAAACTTAGTGGCTTTTGTGATGCAGACTGGGCTGCTTGCCCCGACACTAGAAGGTCTGTTACTGGATATTTACTGAAGTAAGGAGAGTCTTTAATTGCTTGGAAATCAAAGAAACAAAATACTGTTTCAAGGAGTTCTGCAGAAGCAGAATACAGGAGCCTTGCAACACTAACTGCTGAAGTTGTTTGGGTGACAAATTTATTCAAAGAGTTGGGACAAAGTTTGAATGGTCCTGATATCATTCATTGTGACAACAAAGTTGCCATACAAATAGCAGCTAATCCTGTATTCCATGAGAGGACAAAACACATTGAAATTGATTGTCATTTTATCCGAGAAAGGGTGCAACAAGGTTTGATCAAAACAAGCTACATCAACACCAAAGACCAACTGACTTGCTGACAAAGGGATTAGGAAGATCACAACATGATTTTTTGCTTGCCAAGCTAGGTGTTTTGCATGTCATCAATACATCTAGCTTGAGGGGGAATATTGAAGATAGTAGTTTAATTAGTTAGTTCGTCATTCATAAAGTTAGTTAGGGACTTAATTATAAATTGACTTCAAGTAGTTAAAAGTTGTTAGTTAGTTATGGTGCACAATTTTACTGCTGATTTTATTGTATATATAGGAGCTTACACTTGTAACACATTCTTATCATGATTGAGTAATAAGAAATAGAAATTCCCAAATCTTCTCTCTGTTTTCAATAATTATGTCGTCCAAAAGATAATTACTAGATCTGGATATATAACTAATTATAATTAAGGACGATTAATTAGTAACCTGAAGTATAAGATAGATTACAAACATAACTAATTGATGAATCATATCGTAGTACTTGATAATGTAAAAAAAGTATTATATCAATATTATGTATACCTTATTAATACTTAATTAAAAAATACATAAGTGATTTGTCTCACTCTCTCTGTATATAGTATACTAGTAAATATAGAGTAAAATTTAGGTTTAACAAACATAAAAATCATATTTGTATGTTATAGTTATAGTTTACATAATTGTGTTTCATAGCAAACTTTATGTTTGCTATGGAGCATCAGATTTGTATAAACCGCTGGCAGTCCTCTCGTTTGTATAAAAGCACAACGATTGTATATGTATATCGGTTAGAAAATTGAATATATGTAACTACTATGTATATGTATCAATGATTGTGTTTGTATATCTACATAAAATTTGAATTTGTATACAATTGAATCGAAATAAAACATTTGTATATCAAATTTCTCTCTCTCGCTCACTTTATACAACACAAATTATAAATTGTAATTTGTATAATTTGTGTTTGTATAAAGCGAGAAAGAGAGAAAGGCAAAAACGAACTGGTAGGGGAAGATCTATATTTGTATAATTATAAGTTTATAAGACGAAAATATATGCATTTGTATATACAGTTTTCTCTCGCTTTATATAAACAGAAACGCAATTGATACATTTGTGTTTGTATAAAGTGAGAGAGGCAGGATCTAGGAGAGTGGCAAGCGAGATCTGGGAGAGTGGCGAGCGAGATTCTCTAGGGAGAGAGGCGAATGGCAAGTGTTTGCTACGAATTACAATTAAATGAAACTGTGGTTATAACATTTAATTTGAATTAGTAGTTTGCTATTTTATACAACTTTTCCTTAAATATTTATGTAATTTTTTTAATTATAATTTTTAACAATTTTGTTATATATATATTTAATATAATTAGTTATTAAGTTATTTCACTAATTATTTTTATATCCTTTTTTAGTTAATTAAAATTGTTCACATAAAAATATTATATTATTTATTTTTTAAACTTTTATTAATTTAAAATTATTAATTATTTTTAAATTTTATTTTTGATTACTATTACTTTATACAGTTATTTAAGGATAAAAATAGTATTGAACGGAAATAATAAACTTGTCTTGATTTGTTATAATAAATAAATAAAATAATAAAGTGAAAATTATTAAATGACAAAAATATCCATTAAATCAATAATAATTTTGAAGAAGCACACACGTTTTCTTTTTTACTTTTACCTTTCGCTCTTAGCATTAGAAGTTTTTTTTCATTATTTATCTTCAACATTAATTACTTATTTCTTAGATTATTTCTCAGAATCTAAGACTATACATTAGTTACTATGAAAATTATAATAAAATACGCATATTAAATATTAGTTTTAAAGACGTATAAAATTAAAATTAAACAAATAAGAATAAACAAAATAAGTATAAAATATAAATGGAGCCCATAAAAAACTTTCATGGCCCCATCTTATGAAGGATCCTGAAAGGCAAGTTCACAATTAAAATTTTAAGTGGATCCCACACTTTTTCCATTGAATGAACAAATAACAGCTAAATGAAGATGAGGTAGCCAAGGGGAATAAGTAGGCAGCACAAGCAGACGTGTTGACGGGCACCCTTTATTAGAAGTAATATACTCCTCTATTTTTACCTTTCTCTTTTACTTTTGTTTTTTATTTGGAGTCCCAATTAAATTCGGGTCATACATGGCAGGGTTCATTTGAAGATGATGCTCTCAACAAGATTTTTTCCATACTCAAGGCTTGAACCTGAGACCTCCGATTGAGATTGAAGCAGTCCCACCACTGCACCACAACTCACATTGGTATCTTTTACTTTTGTTAATTAGATTAGGTAACTTTATTTTTTTTTCATGTGAGAAAAAAAGAGAATATTTTATGGTATCCTTAAAAACTTCAAAGAGAAGCAAAAGCTTTTAATTGGGATTCTTTAGAGGCCGCACACAATGTAATACTAGCTTGTAATCAAAGCGAACAACACGAGCAACTTCATCAAAGAGAATACAATTCCCCTCCACATGAAATACAACTAGCTAGCAATTCAGATAATGCCTTTTATTTCTTCACGTATTTAAATATGAAATATAATTTTTATAACAATAAATAAATAATTTGCGATAAATTTCGTATCGTAGACAATAATTTCGTAGCTGTGATAGTAGCCGAGAATTAGGGAAGATTCATAGATAATTCCAGAAAAAAGATAAATCATAGTGGTTATTTATAGATTAACTATATATCCAATTATTAATACATTTGGAAGTCGTTCCCTACATAACCTTACAGAAATAATTAGAACATAATAAAATTAGGTGTAGGGACAAATTTTTTTTTAAAAAAAAGATCTATATATCTTTTCTTTACTTTATATTTCAAAAGCATGTGAAAATGTTAAAGGGCCATAAACGAAATGACACTTTCATTTGACATTTTGCCCTTGAATTGACTACTAATTATCCAACATATAAAAATAAAAATAAAAATTTATCCAACATATAAATTAAATTAATACTGTAGTATATAATAAGAAAAAGAGATGCACGAGCCCGGTAAATTAAAGTTGCACGCCCTCGTGTATTTAAGCAGTAAAGTTGGTATTTATTAGTACCTATATTCACTAAAATAAATAAATAAATAAATACCTATAGTAATATAATGTCCCACCCACCCAAACTTCCTATAAACTTACTTATATGTATGCATAGTTTTATATAGAGAAAAAACATAAAGCCTCCCTTAAATTAAGACCTTTTTTAAAGAAAGTAGTTATTAAAGTTTGCAAAGGTTCTATTATTCACGGAATCATCTAAATTCACTATAAATACATTCTTTTGACTCATTTTCATATAAATCGTGTTGTCACGAAATATAAGCGCGTGGAGTACTGATATAATCCCAAACAAATGTAAAAATGCCACATGACACTCCCAATTTATATTTGAGAAAAAGGACAAATATAACCCCGGACTATCGTAAATGGTATGCAGATACCCTCCGTCATACTTTTAGGACATTGGTGCCCCTGCCGTCCAAAAACTAGAGCATATATGCCCTTCACTCTAACGAAAGACTAAATAGGAACACATGACACAATCTTATCCGTCGATAAATGTCGGATCGGTGGATAAGATTATGACACGTATATGTCCATTAGTATAAAGGGTATAAATGCTCTAGTTTTTGGACAGCAGTGGCATCAATGTCCCAAAAATATGACGGAGGGTATTTGCATATCATTTACGATAGTTCGAGATATATTTATCCTTTTTCCCTTTTTATTATTCTGAATAAGTCAAATTTGTAATGATTGTATAGTTTTTTCACTATTGATATATTATAATTCAAATTCATAGGTAAATGCATATGACAATTTTTATTTTTATTTTAAGTTTAGATTATTGCTTTAAAGAACATGCTATGGTTTACTTTAGGGCAAATTACAGAAATCACATACTTTTAAGGCAAAATTACAATTTATCCCTTAAAAGTTTATAATTATAGAAATCTCTCAAACGGATACAATAATATAAGCGCTAATACATTAATCTGATGCGCGAGATACATTAATCGTTAAGTAAGATTCATTACATATTATACATGATACACTAATCTGATGTACATTTTATACATGATACACTAATTTGATGCGCGAGATACAATAATATAAGCGCTGATACATTAATCTGATGCACGAAAATGAAGGATTTTGGAGATTTGTAAAACTTATATGGGATAATAATAATAAGTAAACTAAAATGTGAGATTTCTGTAATTTTTCCTTCCTTACTTACTTTATTGTGACTGCATTTTCGATACAATTGAGTCATAATCCAATATGTAAGCAAATGCATTATTTTGTCTCAAACTTATAAAGTAATATAAAGCAGTAAAGTAAACCATTAATAGTGGATGTCTAACCTCCTATCTCTATATTCACGCTTACAAATGTTTCTTTATTTTTCTATAAAAAGCAATAGTGACTGAAAATTATACAAGGAAAAATAAACATAAGGACACATATACACTATGATAAAACATGAAAGTGAATGTGTTTAAAGTAAAGTTTTCAAATAGCTACTTAATAAGAGACCAAATTCTGTTTGAAATATGTAGGTAATATACATTTCTAGCTTCTATTAATCAGACTCAATATTTAGAAAGAAGAAGAAGAAAAAAAGTAACTTTCTTTGTTTCAATTTATGTGTTTTTATCAGAATACAAAAGTCGTTAAACTAACTAACTTATATTTAGTGTGAACTTAGATATATAGTCTTTAATTTTTTTTAAAAAATTACCGAGAGAGCAGCTTTGTAACATGAGAAAAATCTTTGTCCTCCCGCCTTTTTCTTTCGAATTAAAAATGACCTCATATCAAATTATTTAACTTTTTGATTGAACTAATAGATGCATAGTCTTTCACTTTGGTATATATTGGAATTCTGACTTAAAAAGCTAATCGCTCCACATCTTCTTCTTCTTTGTTATAATTGCCTCAGTACTAATCATTTCTTTTCCTTAATTAATTAATCCCCATGCATTAATTATTGATTAATTAAAGAAATTAGTGAGTGAAATCTGGTACAGTGAATAAGTGGCATTTCTTTTGGGGCCATAGTTGTTTTTTTGAAAATCTTTTGGCTCGAAAGTAACAAATTAAAAGAAAGTAAGGAAAAAGCTATATGCTTTTTTAGCTTTGAGAAAAAAAAGAAAAGCAAAGATCCTAATTAAGAAAGGGGCATTTGACTATTGATTTGGTTATATAGGTGCTTTGCTTCGTTGAGAAGATGTTGCTTATAAATTAGTACCAACTTTAGTGTTTCTCTAAAAGAGCTGCCTGCTCATCATATGAAAAAGATTAAAAAAATAAAAAAATGTCATAAAAGTCAGCTCTCTCTTCTACTCCTCATTTCATGCATCCACTTAATCTATAGGATTTAACTTTTGAGTGGAGGGTCTCTCGAAAATAATTTTCATATTCATCAATGATAGTAATATATTTAAATTATGTTATTAATTATGATTATAATTTCACGAGAAAAGGTTACTGGTGCACCAACTTTACATTCATACTCTTTCTAGTTTTTGGTAAAATTGGATAACAATACTACATTTTTTCTTCTTGATACGCAAATTAATGATTAAGTTAATTTTTTGTGTACTTTTGTTTATAACAGCTAAATGAGATCTAAACGGCAAATGACAATACACATGTATAACACTACCTCACTATAGCAACCATGAAATTTTCAAATAAACATTAACATTATAACGAGATTTGACTATATTGTGAAGTGAAATTTTTGTTGGCTATTATATATTTTTTTTGGGATAATCGTTTTGTAAATGACATACTTTCTTTTTTCACGATTTGAACATTGCTTTAATTTGAGCAGATTAAAAAGTCTTATGTGATAATATTTAATTGCAGTTTTAAATCGTCAAACTTTTATCTACAAAATTAAGCAAATATTTGATCTAAATCTAACATTATCTAGAGGAGTAAGTTTATGAGTGTTATATTTGTACAAGTTAAAACAGAGACAAAATTTAAATAGTGACCTAAAAGAGGCATTTGCATCAACTTGCCTCATATATGAATCCTTAACAGGCTTATGCGTTACACAATAAAACGATTGGGCTAATAATCTCAATTTGGTACAGAAAACGGGCCTCTCGGATCCAATCGTAGCCCATTTCATACGACCCGTCGGCTTCGATCGACTTTTTGTTAGGGTTTTGCATAGGGTTTTAACTGGTAAGTCCAGAAATCTTAACCATTTTCAGGGAAACCAGAAGGTAGCATTTGTTTCCCAAAAGTTGCATGGATCCTTCAGCCTTTAAGTCGTCTCCCGAATTGCAGCAACTTCTCAATGTAAGCTTTTATATCATCTATAATTTTATTTGATGTGTATTTAGGATCTCTGTTTTGCTTCTTCTCTGTAAATTGATATAATTTGAAATTTTTATTTGAGCATTATGTCTCTGGATATATACTTTGATGCTGCTCTGGATTTAGAAGAATTCATTCTTTTCAGTTATGTTTCTTTTTGGGGATATATTTATTTTTTTTAAAAGAAAAAATAGTGGAGAGGACCAGAAGGTAAGGGATCGAACCCTCGCCAATAAGGTGAAAGTTTAGGTAGTCTACCAATTGAGCTACTAAGATCCGCTTGTGGATATTATTTGAATGACTTAATGGATAGGGAAATTATTGATTTGATTTTTTAAAAAAGATTGGCTTAATCTTGGCTGTAGTTGGTATAATTTTGAAAGATATATGCATATTCAATATGTGATGATTCTCTAGCACTCTTCACGAATAGTTCTGAAGCTGTGAAATCTGTATCTAGGACACATACACTAGTGACGAAATGAGAAGAACAGTACTAGTATAGTAGATTTTATGAGGTGTGGTGAACTCCTTTAGGTCTGTCATTTTGATCCCCATTGTTTGTTTGACCAGAAGTGTATCCAAGATTTAAATTTAATGGGTTCAAACTTATTATATTTTTAAAATTATGGGTTCAGACATACTATTTGTTACAATTTTAGTTGCTTTTTACCTCTAAATTTATACTCTGTGTCAGAAGTATTGGGTTCAGATGAACTAGTGCTTGAACACTCCATTCGCCCCTGTGTTTGGCCTTGGTAAATCAAATGAAATCAGCTTGAGAACCATATGCAGTATGTCCGTGTGTGTATGAGTTAGTAGTATCGATGTATGATTTAGCTTTTACTATGCAAACCTGTCCTTTGCGACTCTTTTATGGTTGGCACTTGGCAGCTCTTTTAGTGCAACAGCAGATAAGAACATCTTATTGCTGATTTTTCTTATATAATCTAATCAATATTAGTCAATCAACTATTCAATCAAAAAATATTTGGGGCTGATTATCTGAATCATCTATATCCACTTATACTATGTTCAAGTGTGTTTTATTCAGTACCAAGTAATTTGTATTTTAAGGCAAATTAAAAATTGTCTAAAACTAGAGGTTCCCTAAATCTTATAGTACTGATTCTTACACCAGACTACATATCTTTAAAGAGACAACAAAAACTACTTGCAACGTTCTCAGAAGAAAACGACTCCTTATCAACAGTGGAGACTAATTTAAGTGTAGCATTAGTGGGATAGACATTAAATCCTGTTCTAATTGAGCTAAAAAAAATCAGTTCACGCCTAGGCTTGGCATCTATTGTTATGGATCTTTCACTTCTGTTGTGTTATGATTCCGAGATATTGTATACATGTTTTTCGACAAATTTCTTTATGTGATTTTAGTTTATCTCACTTCTTTCAGCACCTGTCATTTCTATTGACCCCGATGCATATAAAGGTGTACATAGGACATTACCAAGCCATTTTAGGTGATCTTCTCTCATTATTATTTGTTTGAGTAACTTGCAGCCACTGCTAGATGTTATACTCTAGTCAATTTGCATTTTGAAAAATAAACCCATCTGTTATTCCAACAATACTTATTTTTTACTGTTATATATTTGCCAATGTCAAAGTTCCATGCTCACTTATCTGAAGTGTTTTGAGATGTCTCCACAAATATTAGGTTCTTAGTTGTGTTGGAAGAAGACAGTGCATGACTTGACCGCTTGATTTGATTTAGTTGCCCCAACTTGTAAATAATTTTGACAATATGCCAGTTTTCGGTTTGAATGTTGGTGTCTGCTTTTCCCTGTGCGTACAGTTTTCTAATATTAGCACCTGATTTATTCCTTTTATGCAGCAAGAGAAGGAAAGAGCCATGGTCAATGAAGTAGTTGCAAAGCTTACAAGTTCCTGCTGGGACAAATGCGTGACTGGTACTCCTGGAAGCAAGTTCAGCTCCAGTGAATATAATTGTTTAAGTCACTGTGCACAACGATACATGGAGATGAGCATGCTCATAATGAAACGGGTTCAGAGCATGCAGTGAAGAAAGATTGGCTTTATAAAATTAACTCCATAATCTTTTTTGGTTCCTTCAAAGAAATTTGTAGTAAAATTTTCTTGTTGCATAATACAGTTCATGTGGTGTTGTTACAAATTACTAAATGCTGAGAGATGCTCTCATTTTTATTTTACTCACTTCCTTCCCTTCACGAGAAAGGCCATTGATATATACCTAAATCCCTATTCTTATAAATTACGTCAGACTGGATGAAAGGCCAGTAATTAACATTGAACCTATTATAAAATAAACACACTGCACAGAATTTCTGTTGCCTTTCACACAAGAAAAGAAAAATAAAAATAAAATAATATACACACAAAGAAGCCTGGAAGATAAAGTCAGAAGCACCCATAAACTCTGGCTAATGATCTTTACAATTGTCAGTTCTTTTACAATAGCTTAAACAACACCAAGGTCAATCACTATTGCTGGTTTTCGGTTGAGAAAGCGCCATTACTGACAGTTATCCTATTTGAGTCTCCAATTTCAGATGCCATAGCAACTACATCAGGTGGTATTTCCAAGGTTCCACTTCTTCTTCCCCAACTAGAGCGCCTTGGATGTAGTATACTACGCCCATCTGGCAATGTGGCACCATTTAGCTCTGCGGATATAACTGATAGCTCTTCGTCTTTATCAAATTGATTATCATTTCTAGTCTGTCCTTCAAATTCATTTGTTCCT
This sequence comes from Solanum tuberosum, assembly GCF_000226075.1. Classification (NCBI taxonomy): domain Eukaryota; kingdom Viridiplantae; phylum Streptophyta; class Magnoliopsida; order Solanales; family Solanaceae; genus Solanum; species Solanum tuberosum. The sequence continues at coordinate 82,494 of NW_006239607.1, read as the reverse complement.
CTCCTTTCTTCATGCCAAGAAGGCTTCCTTCCCCTTTCTAAATCACTCATTGTTTTCTCCATGTTTGGACTAACAAAACCACCTCCAACTTCACGAGGTGGTATTCCAGGTTCTCTCGCCACTTTGGCTCTGAAGTTGTTCTTGGAAGGAGGTATACTAGTGCAGAATATCTCTAAGAAGTTGTGAAGTACACCTTTGTTAAAAGGGTTGACCCTCCGATCATACCGATATCTGAAATTCTCATATGTTGACTGCAAGCACACAAATGATGCAAATGTCAAAATAGGTTGTACTCCAATCCCCAAAATTGGAAGCCATCGAGATGATAGAGAACTAGAACATGAGGTTAAGTTTGACTCTTAGAATACGAAAAAGAAGGGGATTAAATTTAAAGAACCTAACACTACCTGATTTGTGCCAATAAGATATAGATGGAAGACGGTCAATCCACCAACAAACCAAACTGATATAAATGTATAAATGATTAGCACAATAGAAGCAGGAGTCTTGGCCATTGCCTTCCAGATTGACGTCTGTTCACCATCCATGATCCTTTTAATATACACCCAGCAAAAGCCATGCACGTATAAGCAAAGGAGGGTTGTTGAGAAGACAAACATGAAGAAGAAACGGTAATTCCTCTGCACCAACAAACATAACATGGTTAGAGTAAGAAAGCTACAGACATTATGGAAGTAAGCCTTTGCTGTGTGACCAGCATAATGTCTGCCAGTAAAACTATAAAACCCAAAGTATAATACATGTCTCAACCCTATTACCAAAATCACAGCTTCAAGAGCAAGTTTCTTTCAATGGGTTAGATAAAGGGGAAATATATCAATCATCACAATCAGAAAAGTTCTGTCTCAAAAGACTTCGTTAAACATATTAATGAAATAAAAAGAGGACACCCGTTTTGTTACAAAGATTCTCAGTGCAAAGAAAAATATCAAATCTGCTTTGTTGTTGATACTTGGTCAAAACATACCACTGCAAGAATGGCAATATCAGCTACAAACCCTTAGCCTGAAGAGTTTATGGAAGAAAATGTAAATGGACAAACTGCAGCTCCTTCATGTGTTGTTCCAACCTAATTACTTAGAGAGGAAGTAACTTATTATCCAGGAATATGTTTTTAGGGTGAAGTTCTATGGATTCAGGAGAAAGACAGAAAAACAAAATATAAATGGCAGAAAGTATCTTTTGAGAAAGGCAAGTGACTGCCTAGCTATGCATTACAGATTTTTTCATAAAGACGAGCTTAGATGTGCATGCAAAAGTGCAGATTATGCCACAGTCTGAGAAGTTTAATAACTAGCAAAGAGGAACTAAAGGAAAAAAAGAAACGTGCAATTTATCCTCATACTGCAAACGAATTCAGAACTAAATGGAAAAATGAATAAATCAATGACCACCACCGTATGATACAAATTACCATGGATTAGGATGATTATTAAAGGGAAATGCCATGAATGCATTGTAAGATCAAGAGCTATGTGAAAAAGCATTTCTTTTTGACAGCTTCTACTGGCAAAAGAAGATGCTTGTAATTAGAACGAGATACTCACCAATCCAATGCATTGTCCGACCCAGGGGCAGTGATGGTCGAAACGTTCCACACAGTTGTTACAAATTGAACAGTGTGAACAACGTGGAGGCCTGTACAACATGCAGGTGTCACAATATTTGGTTTTCACAGTTATTCCATTGACAGTCACATCCTTGATGCGGGGTAAACGCAATTGGGGAGTTTGACCAGGTCCAGCTTGAGCACTCCCTTCAAAGTTTTCTGGTTCTGGAGGATGAAGGTTGCGAGGAACTATACCGGGATCTCTTCCAGAAGTCAGTAGAAGAAGCACTATGACCTTTGTAAAGAAAAATGATGATTATTATATGTTTTTACTCATAAATCTACACAATTTTGTAGCGGTAAAGTAAAAGATACAGTAAAAACTACCCATTAAATAGTTCATTTATTTGAAAACATCAGCCTGAAACATTACGAACTTTTTCCTACTAAGAATTCAGAAGGTTATCTGCTACGTGGTGTACTCAGGGAAAACAAAGGTCCACCTTATGTGATATAATAAAAGTAAACATAAGACTGCAAGAACCTAGTGTCACTCCCTTGTACGGCACAGAATATTCAAGCAACTTCAAATTTTCCAAGATGAACTGACTAATGCAAAAACAAGATGAGATGCAAGGAGTAATGCTTTTACAGAAGTTTAATGCACTCCTTCTAGAAAGCTAATAAAAAGCCAGTATCACCAAAGCACTAAGGTATGGCCAACATAGTAAAAGATCAAGTAAGACAAGAAAATTTCAATTATTGCAATTCTGCACACGGAGAAAGCGCAATGAAATCTGGAAAATTTCTTCTACCTAAAATTGAACCACATATAAGGTACATATTATTATCTCAACTTTTGGGCATAAATTTTTTATGTGTCCAGTTAAAAATGTGGATTTTAAAATATCCGTATCTGTAAAATAAAAAAAAGGGAAATTCATTTATGGTAAATAATTCTGTCATTTCAGTTATTTCTCAAGAAGAAAAGGTCATTCTAGACCAATAAAGTGAATATTTAACTGTAATTCTTCTCCTCTAGATTCCCTAGGTTCCTCATGGAATTAGTTCAATCTCTTCCAAACACCATTCACCCAAGTTAACTGTCAAGCATTCGTCATTCTTTGAGAATGAAGTACAAACTTCTAAAACTGTTGGCAATCGATATGTTCTGCTTCTAAAACTAAAGAAGAGCAAGATTTTTTTCAACTCCAGCAAGTTCACCAGAGAACAGGACTTCTCAATCAGACTCTCATTGCTCGGTCTTCACACAATGGCCCATCTCTGAAGACCTTCAAAGCTAACTTTAGCTGGAGAGCACTGACCCCCAGATAAGTAAAGATTTATAAATCTTAGTTTCTGTCATCAGAAAGTAGCAGTGATACATTACTCCCAAAGATGCCACTATCCAATCTTCACCGTTTTTTTCAAACTTCGTCATTATGATCTCCGTTGCAATAGCAGACTAGCTTGATTCTCCCAACTTATCAGCAGCTTTTCTATGGACTTGCACAAGGATCACACCATTGCTCTTCCTTCTGAAACATGCGTGCCTATTCCCTTCCTAGCTTGGCAAAGCATAAACCTTGTTTACCATATAGGGCTTTAAACTATTGGCTCTCTCATCCCTAGCTTCTAATTACACTGAGACAATGCTAGATCCATCATGCTCTTTGTAAGAGGACTTTCACTTTGTTTGAATACACGATGCCCTTTTTGCTCAGTAGATTTCAATTGTTGATCAACAATAGCAATAGAGTCTAGTAAACACTCTTTCGAAAACAACATCCATATTTGTTAAGGGCAATGGTTCGGTTTGTGCAACCACAAAAATTGGAAGAACATGAACTCAATATTTCAAACCCAACATATCTTCAAAATGTAATCTGCACTGTCTGGACAAGATATATCCAACCCCTTGTTTTGAGTAGACACGTTTGACATAATCATCGATCCAACACTTTTTTACGGGCATATCAAAAGAGCCAAGTCCTTGGCAATGTCTTCACCTCTTCAGATAGTGTTCTTACTTTAAAATGTGTCTAAGGTACAAAGATATAAATGCCGACATCCATTACAATCAAAATCAGAATTCTTAAATCATCACAATCACAAAAGCTTTCTGCCATATATAACCACGTTTGCTCCAGCTACTGGTGCAAAATAAATATGTTCATCACCTATCGGTTCCAACTACTCACTTCATCATCCAATGCCAATATTGAATTACAATCATGTGACCAGGAAAAAGAAATAGCCGGAGCAAATAAATAACATTGACCAAGGAACAGGTAGTCAAACTATTAGGGGAAGTAGTCAAGTTTTTACTTTTTAGAATGAACTAACATCATGGTATTGAGTAGGACACACAACCATCCAACTATCAGGTTAGATATTTCATAAAGCAGCCCTAGCAAGACTTACTATATCCATATGAATTATGTCCCCTATCTCTATAAATATAAAGAAATTGCTCCATTATGCCTCACTAATAATAGTGGAATCAATGGCACAGAGTAAAAAAAAACAAAGACTATTATCAAACCAATCCAATAAATTGACTTATTATAGAAGAAATCATATATAATTTCTAATCGGGAGATTAAGCACAAGCAAAATCCAAATCATGTTGTCAGTGGACGCAAAAATATACACACTTACATATACTGAGAAAACAACAGCTACAACCATGATTGACCACCCCCAGTCACCAGCAAAATCATCCACCAATTTCCTCGCAACAAAGACACAAAAAACAGCAACTGGGGCGACTATTAGGAAGATAGTCATAAAGACTGACCTGACATCAGGTCCAAAGATGAACCTTCCTTGTAGAATAAATTTCTGCATAATCAAGAAGCACTAATGTCAAGAAAAAAGTATGCACAATCACGACATATGTGTCTTAAGAAGCTTAGTTATTGCAAAGAAATGTCAAAATATAGCAATAATACATCTAATTTGAATAGCTTGTCAACAGTACATGTAGTTGCTTCATTTTAGCGCCAACTAGAATTTTGAGGCATCTCAAAGTTTTGTAGAGCTTTAATTAGTGTATTGATTTCTGCTCACCTTATTTTCTTCTTTTTTTTTACTTTCTATCCTTCCTTCCGAGGTACCCTCATAAAGGTATTTGGTATTTACCTGATTTGCCGTATTTTACAGAAAAATTGTGAAATTGCTATTTTCACTATCTTCTTTGGTTAAGTGTGGTAATGTCAACTTAATTTGTCCAAGTATATCATATGAATAGGAAATGTTCGGATTTGGAGTCTACAAATGCCTCTTTAATGTGTATTCTTTTATAAGAGTCAATTTTACAGCAGTTAAGCTCTCATCGAATTAGGGTAGGTACTTGTAAGAGAAGACTTAGGAATATCAACACAATTATTGCTACTTTTGTTTCCTTCAGAGAGACTTCTCCTACTTTGCATCAACTACAAAACCATTGCCTACATTGGAACCTGAAATATTTACCACCAAATATTTCCTGCACTTCAGAGTCCATGGAACACTAAACCCTACAAACTGCAGGAATCTGCCTACTATCACAGCAACAGCTATTCTGAGAGCAAAAGTAGTTGCATTTTCATATCTTTTATCATATTTTCATTTCAATTGACTTGAATAATCTTATCTTTGAACCAAATGACAATGCATCCACTAAACTTCGCTCCATGCCATCACACTCTAAAAGAAAATATAAAGGGGAAAGAGTCCAAATTTGTGGCTATGACTGAGCGGAAGATATAATGTGATCACCACTTGGAGAAGTGAAGCTTAGAAGCCACCAATGCTCTTTAGTCGTTTCAAAAGGACGACAATCAGAGGTCCAAACAGTAACTGTCTGTCTGCCTTCCCCATCATTCTAAATCTAACATTTACAGCATATTACGAAATAATTCCAAAAGTATCAGGCATTTAAAGCTAAATTCAGCAGGCAAAGGCTTAAACAATCCACTAAGTTCAGGAAAAACGGGGGGATTCAAATCAATAGTAGCTATTCAACGATCTCAAACAGGTAACAGACAAAATAATAAAGGAATAATCACAAATTAATCAAACTTTAGAAAAACAGAATCATATCGCTATGACTCCTGGTAAACAAAAGTATGAAGTTCCAAAAGAAAATCTGAGATCCCAGTAATACTCATTTTAAACCTACATGTAGTCTCAAAATAGAAGAGTAGAGGAAAAAGGTCAAATCACTTACATTACTTCCCTTCCAGGCCTGATAAGTCCGTATAAAGGCGGCCTGATTGGCTGCACCACCGCCGGAATCTGAACTTTTGGGCGGAGCCACTCCATACATCTCTCTTTTTTTTCTTATCCTTTTCTTCTCTCTCAATCAATTAAAATAAAGCAAAGGATACAATATTGAGTAGTACAAGTTGAATAAGGAAAAGGTCAATGAAAACGAAAGAGAAAGGAAACGAAAAAAAAGCGACTTCCTTCTCTTCTCTCTCAACTTTTTATTAGTATTACTTCAACTGACGACGCGTAGAACAAGTCAGCCACGCGTAGCCATTGCGCCAGATCCCGGCGGCGGAGACGGCGACGGCAAACGGCGTTTGTTGGTTGGAAGCAGTGAATTTTGACAAGTAGAGATGAAGTTGTTTATTATTAGCTGGAAGAAGAGTGTGTGAGTTGGAATTGAAATGATTGAAGGAGGAGGAAGAGGGACAACAAACAAAATATGGGAATTTGAAACTCAGCCTTTTTTCTCTCTTTAACTCTTTTAATGTGACTTACGCGGCTAATAAATAGCGGGTAAAAAGAAGCAGGTCAATGCAACAAAAAATGTCGTATCCCATCACACTGATTGTTTAGTCAAATTAATAATTAAAGTAAAAAAAATTCATAACATCTAACAATAAATTAAATTAAATGCAAATGGAGTGATTTCTTTAAATATGAAACTATGCTTTCTTTAAAAGAGAACCTTATTTTTTTTGTGTCATAAAGTAATATTTTCTAAGTTAAAGTACTTTTAAATTAATGTATCATAACCGTCATTATTTTCTGTCATAATTTATGTAACATTTGTTTTTTAGCTTGTCTAAATGAGGATGTCACATTTTTTTAAAGTCACATTAGTGGTATTATTCTTATTTAATCATGGTTAACACTTTATTGTGAGGAAAATTCAACTAAAGTAAGTAACTAAAGAGATGTTAATAAGAACAATTTGATAACATAACAAAATTTTCTTTATTTGATCAAATAGTGTTAAATAAATTGAGACGAAGAAAGTAATACTTGAAAGAACGAAATAGTTTCACTAACACAAAGTGACATTAGAATTTTAATTTAGGAAAAAAGGTGTCAATAAAATGAAATAGATCAGTTGAAACAAAGTTTGAACTAAAACCTAAAGCAAAAGCAAGCCCACATATTATTCCAAATTCAGTGTTGGAGTTCATCTGCATGCCGGCAAAGTTGAAGGCTGTTAGCTCTATTATCATTATTACAACAAACAAACTATATCGATGCTTAATGTTATTCCAGAAGAAAAACACAAGATATCCAATTATTTCAAACACGATGCCATCCATGAGTAATGGAACGTGGGGTCTTCATGAGTAGCAAAGCTATCACTAGCAAGCTAGCATCCATTTTTTTGTAAAATAATCTCGGTATCGAGAGTTATGTCATACGCACCTTGACTAATTACATAAATATCATAATCTTTGTACATAAAATTTTTGACAAATAAAAAATAATACACTATTAAAAAATCTAGTTTTACATATGAGATTTATATATTGAGGTATGTCCATTTGTAATCAAGTTTTATCCATATTTATCGTGATTGGTTAATTTTACCAAGGAAGACTCCGAAAAATACCATTAGAACCCCTCAATCATCCATTGATATTTTACCTTCAGGAAAAATTAAATATACTAATGAACGATCTCGATGCTTTCAAAATCATATAATATTGATACTTAGTATTCATTATATATTGAGAGACGTACGTTAATTTATTAAAATTAAGAATTAAGTATATATCGATCTCTTAATATTCTTGAGGGATAGTGTCTGAAATTTTAAATTTAATTATTTTTATTTTGCACCTAGAGAGTCTCACGGAATAGTCAATTAAAACTTATAATTAAGAAGGCGCTTAACATAATTGAGCGAGAGACATCTCTAAGTATATCTTAAAAAATTGAGGATAAAAGTATTTGATTTTTCAAAAGACACCTAGCAAAGTCTCTTGGAATAGCGGCACAAAATTTGTCCATCAGAATTCAGATAGCCTTTTCAGTAAAAGAATGTTTTTCTTATAGTAAAATCGCTTCTTCTTTCTTTAAGTGAAATTTTAATCTGATATTTCACGATTTGTAATTCATTTCATTGACCATAATGTCATACCCATAATTCCATATGACACGAGAAGAGAATAAGATGACTCAAGCTAACACATACATTCACATAATAGCTAATTACTTTATTATGTTCTTTCTAAATATAAATTGTTTCTCTCGTAAGCAGCAGTCTAATCTTGATTCCATAATTTGTTCTGTCCGAATTATCAATAATATAATTGGCTGATCTATATTACTCTAGAACAATCATTATAGTCTAATCTTGATTCTGGGTGTATACACCAATCCAATACATGCATGTCATGTGTTTAAATTTATAGTTCATTTTACTTAACCCTAATTAATTAATAAATATTTTACTTCATTAAATCACATAATAATAATAATTGCATTAATTTCATATACGCCCGGTGCAGATAAGTTTTTTCCAACTTATTTCTATAATATCCTACACATTTTTCTTTAGGTACTTTATCATACTGATCTATTACAGATAGTATGACCGATTTGGACTTGAAAGATCATCTAAACTAATTATGAATGATAATAATTACAAATATCTTTTAATTGTGTGGAGCTGGCCAAACATGAATAGCCAACGTATTGGAAAGTTGACCACATTTTTTTCAAGTATACAAGCATGACGCAAAAGGCAAATATGTCCCAAAAATATTAATCAACCAAGATAGTTACAAAGTCGTATTAATTAGTTGGAATTGCATTAACATAATGAAGATTAATATGATGCATGCCAAGAGCCAATTGTGTAGCCATTTATTTGTTTGTTTTTTCTCCTTTTTTTTTTGTCTATTCAAATAAGCAATCTTCAATCATTATAAGACAAAAATGAGAGAACAGTTCAAACAAATAAAAAGTAGTTGGTGTGTAATATTGTGTCAAATTAAAGACCAACAAAATTAGAAACGAGATAAACAATTGTTAAATTTACACCTTTACTAAATATATCGTTAGTTCTTAATTTGTGACCTATTAAATATTCTATGCTTTCTACCATTAATTTTTTTTAGATATTTATTTATTGTTACGTACAACTTAACTTTACATGAAACTACTCCTACTTTTTTGTAATTTTTTTCCAAATTAAAGATTCGCACAAGGGGTTCAATAGATATGCCAAAGACAGCATGAAAGAAGGTAAAATCTCACCTCTGCATTACAATACTAGAATCATGCGAAATACATTCTTACACTCTAGCTTATAAGAGAAAGAAGAAAGGGAAAGGAGAAAGGTTGTTTTTTATCATATAAGCTTACAAAAAGGTTTAACGATCTTTTAAATTAAGTGCTTTTAAATAAGATGTCGAATATAAAATTTTCGTTACTCGAATTTCAATTAATGTTAGATTTGCTCTTCACTCGAAATGAAAATACCTACTTTCAACTTAACTCGAATTGGATCTGTTTATCCTTAGTTATACCATATTTTAGTGGAGAAAAATGATATGTTATATTAGTTGTTAAAACGAACAAGATTGACTTCTTTCTGGCCCAATTTTTTCCTTCTTGTGCATCTTACTGGGCTTATAATTTTGCAATCTCGGCTTTGTATTCCCTGTATTACATTACATTGATATATATATAAACGAAACTTTTGCTAGCGAAAAAAGAATTTTAGAAAGAGGGTCGACCATAAAAATGAATAGTGTGCACACAGATTTATATAGCGGAAGTATATAGGTATAGTGTATACTTAGGCTATATCGATAAACTAGATGGCCGAATGGATATTTAGTAAGTTCCCCATTGAAATATCAGATAATTTAGAGATGGTTAAACTTCAATAAATTGCTAGTTTTTGTGAATTCGGTCATGTCCCACCAATGTTGCCTTCTTTGTGGCCCAAAATTTTATTGGATCCTTTTAGTTATTGTATTTGTTGGGCTTATAATTTTGTGAAATGGGTTGGGCCTGTACAAGGATCTGGCTTTCAGGGTGTGTTGGTACTTTGGTATGGAGGAAAATATTTTACAATTCTCCATTATCTAGAAAAACAAGTTCCTTAAAATTGAGAAAAATAACTTCTTAATCAAAGTAGTAAAACAAGTTACATAACTGTCATTGCTAGTTCATTATCTCTTCATCACCCATCCAACATACCCTCCCCCTCTGGCCTCCCCATGACAATCCTAGTTACAGACACCCAGAGCTCTCACTACCCACCATATCCCACCCCATACCCTCCCCCTCCCGGTGACAATCCTAATTATGGACACCCCGAGCTCTCACTCCCCACCATATCTCACCTCCATAGTGTTTTGCTAGATAACATATAAATATCATACCCTTGAGATGATATATTTTGCTTAGCTAACAAACATTAGATAATAAATAAGAAACTCACTTGTTTTGCGAGAAAACATTTCCTCCATACCAAACACACCCTCAGTGTATAGTGTTGCTATTAAAACTAACCAAAAATTGATAGCGGAAAAAAAAGAAAATAAAAAGGTCCTACCGGGAGTCGAACCCAGGTCGCTGGATTCAAAGTCCAGAGTGCTAACCACTACACCATAGAACCGATGACGTCAACTTCACCATTTCAATTTATATGTTTCTTAGTATAGACCAAATCAGCTACTCCTAATAGTAACAAGTTACTACTACTATATCTTGCTTCCGAGTTTTACCTCTCTTATCAAAGCTAATAAACTCGTGACAAGTCGTTACTACTAGCAATGATTTTCTATTTTATAAAAATCAACTTTTATTCTCAAAACTAGCTGAATATACTTGAAATAGGGGTGTTCACGGGTCGATTTGGATCGGTTATTGGTCAAAACCAAAAGCAAACCAACTTAATCTGTTTTAAAATTATCAAAACCAAACCAAACCAAATATAATATACATTTATCGGTTTAACTTAATTGGTTTTAAAATTATCAAAATCAAACCAAACCAAATATAATATACATTTATCGATTTGGTGGTTATCGATTTCGATTTGGTTTGGTTTGGTTATTAACCATATACAAAAATAAACGAAACAATTCATTCAAAATGTGAAAAAGTGACAACAATCCATTCAAAACGAAAAATAGTTAGAATGACTTAAATTACTGAACTTTCGATCACTAATTTACTATCAATAAAGCTTTGAAATTCACTATATTGGCCTAGAATGAAGAGACAATAACATTTTCAGTTCCACAAAGAATTGTCATATAGACACTCATATACATGAAATCAATAAGATAAATGTTTTCATCTTAGGCATTTTTGCATTCAATAAGTAAATTATAATGAAATTTTAATGAAAATATATATAAGATCTTTAAAATTGTTTATAAAAACAATATTTTATGTATGTATATTATTCATCGGTTCGGTTCGGTTATTTCTTCGG